>NC_090280.1:3608928-3914285 GCF_037392515.1 Haliotis asinina
AACGTGATATGCTCCCAACTGACAAACCCATCCAAGTTGTCCTTTGACCCTTTTCCTAATTCAGTTTTTTTATTTACAAAATTAGCTTAGCAAAAGCACCTTGTTTGAAAGCTTATTTTCTAAAACAGTCAAAATTAGACAAATTAGAAACTAAATTCAAACATAAATTAAAAAACTATATCATTGCCACAGTAACAAATTCCACTACAATGTTAAACTATTTAAGTTTAAGCAGCCAAGTCCTGCCAGTAAAGGTGTGACCTGCATTGGAGTTGGTTGCTTTCAGGTCCTGTCTGTCAATGCATGACATAGCCATCATTTAAATGATGTATGCCTGTGGAGAAGGCAGTCATGCAGAAAACATCGCCCTAGATAAGTCATCAGACTCAAATCGTTAGTAATCATAAAGTCCACAAATATTTGATGTTCAATAACATCGGCCCCACATCAGATACATGAAACACTTTCTGTTACATTATGCTTTAATGGCATTTACATTTGCCATGTTAATTGATAGAAATCTTCAATTTTTTTCTTCAAATTTAAATTTTGTCTTGAATAAATGATAATTTTTACTAAAATGTATGATCACAGATTTTCAGTGCAAGTTACCCTGTAACCAAGGAAACATGAAAGAACTGTTAAAGTTATATACACAGACACATTTCAGTATGAAATGGCTTTCTAGAAAAAAAACATTATATTCTTGAATTGTGCCTACAGCTATGACAAGTCATTATCACTTTAAAAATTCCTTGGTGACATTAATCATTTCAAAAAGAAATGACATGGTCTCCATAATAACCAGCCATGCATAACCAAACTGGGTCAAGGATTGTGGAAGAACATTATGTGACTTTGCAATCCTTTGCAAGTTTAAAAGGATTACTATGATTATGTTTTTTTACTGAGTGAGCGCTTTTATGGTGCTTGTATTCAACACAGCAAGGATCCTCAGTACAGGAACACCTCCGCCAACTTTCCCACGACATTCAGCTATTGGAGTGTTGCAAATAACTTCATCGGTGACAAACAGAATCAAAGTTGTACCCAAGATTTGATTACACAGCAGTCTTGTTTAATGACTAAAAGTGAGTGAGTGTAGTTTTATGCCGCTTTTAGCAACATTCCAGAAATATCACAGCGGGGAACACCAGAAATGGCTCCACATATTGTACCCATATGGGGAATCAAACCCAGGTCTTCAGCATGAGTGAACACTTTAACCACTAAGCTATTCCACCGCCATAGTGACCAGTAAACTAGATAACACTTAAATAAATACTAAACTACAACATAAACTACAAAACCCGTCTCTGTAACACATGTTCCGAATATGAAGCCTTATATGGCTTGCCTTAAGCGCTATGGATATAGTTTTGTTGACTAAAATCTCCAGATATTAGGTTCTTTCAAAGATGGTAACAATGGTAACAGATGAGCAGGTGCCCCAAGGTTTACCAGGTTAAACTACGGGTAACATCATCCACCAGCACAGCCAGTTCAAGTTTGTCCTCTGAAGTATGGTGAAAACAACCGTGACTACGTACATCAGAGGCATTAAATTGATCTGCCTTCACTTCCACATTGATCAAATGACATGTTACCTAGGAACTCTTCCTTTCAACTGATCGATATATTCTTTGTGGTCACCAATGCATGACGTCTGCAGGTCCTAAGATCTGGATTGTCCTCCATTCAACATCAAATCCTTCATCACCCTTGAAAAGATATGATACAGCCCCTCCAGACTAACACATGCCATCTAATGGGATTGTTCTGTTGTTTGTAACAATTTTTTCAATAACATGATTCCTTATGCCATTACAATTTTAAAATGTGGAGCCATGTGTTGGCCAACTACGACGATTGCTTTCATAATTATTGTTTCTTAATGATTTGTTCACAAACAGAAACTGGACTGGTGATCAGACAGCTTTCCCATAATGCATTGTTACACAGCTTTCCCCATAATGCATTGCTGTTTGTAACAACATGTATGTTCCCAATCGATGACATCCCTAAATAATTCACATCTAATGGCTGACAATTATGCAACACCAAGGCTGTAATAAAAACAAAATCATCTTCCTACCAAGTTTCTTGCTCATAAATACTCCCTATATCACCATGTTTAGAACCCAAGTGTCACTTGTATGATTTGGTGGAAATTTATTGAAATCATTTGAACTTCATTATCAGATATAAATCATTAACCCCTTCTCATTATTCTCTGCCACGTCACGTTTCTGATGAAAGATACCGGGAACGAACATGTTAACAAAAAATGACAAAATGAACTAACTGACTTGTTCAGTTGCATCTGTTCTGACAACAGAGAAAGAGAATATCTCAATGATCCAAGACAAAGTACTATTTTCCATCAACTATTTTCATCATAATTCATAATTAATTAGCATAGAAAGGTAAAAGAGAATTTGAACCAGACGGGTAGCTACAAGAAAGCTAATGGCCAGATTATGCTTGATAGAGTTTGGTAATTTGAACCAAGCTGATGAAATATTCATACTAATTTCCCATAATGCAAATATAATGTTTCCATGATACTGTTTTGTTCCTATCGCTGTTGTATTTGTATAAAATTTCACCAGCAATGACATCCAGTTCATCAAAAGTCTACCAAAGAAGTCTGAGGCTTTTTCAAAAGGAATAAATCAAACCAATCTTTACGTCTGTTCAAGACAAAGTTTGTGTTTTCACCAAAAAGTGATGTTTAATCCTAGTTGAAGCCTGATATCAAATTTGACATCAGAAATATTTCAGCCATATCATGATGGTTGCTGCAAGTGTCATTTAAAAATTGTGCGTCAGAGAGTGGTCAGGTGCGCCTTCAGTGATAAAAATGTGAATTTTCAAGCAATGATAAAACACCATAAATGAAGTAACTGGCTCTCCTTGCTATATTGCCACCCAATTCATCACGAAGCAGTAACGGTCAGTCTCCTGCTTCAAGTTAGTCATCATTAGTTATTAACAATCATCATTTCATTGATAACTTACTCCTACGAAATATGCGAGATATTTAATACCACAACAAGAATTCAGTGAACAATCTGGAACCCAAATCGATATTGTACCATTAATTCATAAAGTACAGTTCTACTCCACAAAGAAAGCCTCCATTACCTCAGAGAAGTCATGTATACAAGCATTGTTGCAGGACGACAAACACATTGGTACCTTTGTTGCTGAATACTGCTATATGCGCGGTTCAGCTAGATGGTTCATGTTTCATGACTAGGTGATGATTCTGATATCAGGAGAGGTCAAACTAATCTGGAGACATTCTATAATATACAGAATTTCATGTGTTCAATTACAGTTTTCTATATATTCAAAGATAATTCATGAAAAACAAATATTACCTCAGCAAGATAACAAGAAACAGATCCAGCCTGAAACTATTACTTGAAACAGTCTCATTACCACAATTCATTCAATCTTTTTTGAACGTCCCTCCATGAAATGCTGTTGTGAATCACACATTGCCAGGAGGACAATCTCGCTAATTACCCAGTGTTAATTACCCAGTGCTAATTACCCAGTGCTAATTACCCAGTGTTAATTGCCTTTGTTTGTTCAAGCACAAATTCCTTTAATCATTCCATTCCCTACTTTTGCACCCCTCTCCCTTAGCCTCAAGCCCCCCCATCCCGACATAATCCCCTGCTAATCCCCCAGCAAACAGCATTACATCACCTCCCCAATACAACACCCCCCTTCCCCTTTGAATCAGTTTGTAGAAATCTTAAGCACTTGATTAAACAAAACCTCTTTCATCATCACAAATGTTATTATCTGAACACCATCGCACGTACCCATGGCATACTTGATTCAGAATAAATTATGGACGTACAAATGCTGTGTTTTCGCTCACAAACCTAATAAGACAACAACACAAGGATAAAGATTAATGCTATATTATTTACTTCCTATTTACAAGACAGTGCCTGCTACAGAACAGTTACGTTTGAATCACCTATCTCTCTCCACTACCATGTGGTAGTACTTCCAGGTACATGACGAATTCTCCAGGTTCAGATACCCGAAACGATGGGCCTAAATATTTAAATGAAGTATAAACATGGACACATTGTAGGTAATAAATCAACATATCGCTGCAGCAGGGATCCAGTGTATACCTAATGAATATGCACTTGTCTCACATGCCTCTTATGGACAACTGAAGAAAATGATGCAATGCTTAACTGATTACATAACAAATTGTGTTGGAATGATATACTGCCTGTACAAGACTTGTATACCACAAGTACATAACAGATTGTGTTGGAATGATATACTGCCTGTACAAGACTTGTATACCACAAGTACATAACAGATTGTGTTGGAATGATATACTGCCTGTACAAGACTTGTATACCACAAGCACATAACAGATTGTGTTGGAATGATATACTGCCTGTACAAGACTTGTATACCACAAGCACATAACAGATTGTGTTGGAATGATATACTGCCTGTACAAGACTTGTATACCACAAGCACATAACAGATTGTGTTGGAATGATATACTGCCTGTACAAGACTTGTATACCACAAGCACATAACAGATTGTGTTGGAATGATATACTGCCTGTACAAGACTTGTATACCACAAGCACATAACAGATTGTGTTGGAATGATATACTGCCTGTACAAGACTTGTATACCACAAGCACATAACAGATTGTGTTGGAATGATATACTGCCTGTACAAGACTTGTATACCACAAGCACATAACAGATTGTGTTGGAATGATATACTGCCTGTACAAGACTTGTATACCACAAGCACATAACAGATTGTGTTGGAATGATATACTGCCTGTACAAGACTTGTATACCACAAGCACATAACAGATTGTGTTGGAATGATATACTGCCTGTACAAGACTTGTATACCACAAGCACATAACAGATTGTGTTGGAATGATATACTGCCTGTACAAGACTTGTATACCACAAGTACATAACAGATTGTGTTGGAATGATATACTGCCTGTACAAGACTTGTATACCACAAGCACATAACAGATTGTGTTGGAATGATATACTGCCTGTACAAGACTTGTATACCACAAGTACATAACAGATTGTGTTGGAATGATATACTGCCTGTACAAGACTTGTATACCACAAGCACATAACAGATTGTGTTGGAATGATATACTGCCTGTACAAGACTTGTATACCACAAGCACATAACAGAAGTACAGAACTTTCCCCTTTATGGTTTCCAAGGTCAGTCATCAGGTTGAAAAAATGCCACTGACACACAGTCAGATATTTACCTGTATTAAAATGAACTCCATGTAATTTCTAATTGTCAGCTCATTAAAAACTATAGGAGTATGACGCTAACACAGCAGTTATATAATGCCTGAATACAAAACACCAAGACATTAGAAGGATACAATCCATATTAAAAAAGACAAGAAAGCTGCAGGTGGGGAGGTTAACTTGTTTGGAAATATTTCTGGGTAATATATACCATTATATATTTTGCCATATGAATCATTTCAGAAATATGCCAAATATAAAAAAAAAATTCAAACTACAAAATTTAATTCATGCAGATAGAATTGACAATTGACATTAAGAAGACCACTGACCATGTTGACGTTTAAATATTTTTCTAATAATAAGTTTCTATCTGAAAAGTAATGTCATAATTCTTGACTCCCTTGTTTGTGAATCGTCATCTAGAGCTGTATGCCACAACCTGTCCATTGATTAAACAATTGATTGACAAAGTCTTTGTGTTTCTTGAATAAATTCTCCAAACATTGCTAAGAAATTAGTCGGTAAGTCGGCCATACTCTACTGAACATGGTCAACAGCTGTTCCTGAACTCAAGCACTACACAGACAAGCTTCAAAAGTCATCCTTTTCTCCCAAACATCATTTCAAAATGGAAGTACAATACTGTATTTACCCAGATGTTTTGCTACACATTAAATATACAAAATTATCTTGGGAACTTATTGAATTGAATCTAAATGTCAGGTGCATGTTTACAGACCCAAGGAAACGAATAACTGAACACATGAAAGTGAAAGTGTTCCTTTATTCTTTTCCTGGTTTCATCACAAGGTGGGTACATATTGCACTGGGAGTGAAATTCTGGAAATACACAAAGTTTTTGTACTTTCATGTGTTCCTTGTTCATTTATACATTGGCTGCAGTAAAACTGGGAAGAAACTGTCCAAAAATTATGTTTGATTGAAAACTGGCCCCAGACTGTTTCAGATAAATGATAAATTTAATTTTGAAAATTGATGAAATAAGTTGACAGCTGGCACAATACTGAAGGGATTCCCATGGCTCCATGCTTCCTATGAGCAATTTCACCACCCTTGAGAACATCTATTATTAGTCCTACCCAGATAGTAAAATTCCAAATACATATGTCCCGTCTCCATGAGATAATGAATGTGAACTGTGGAGATAACAACCAAAAGATTACTCCACAATAAACATGATTGCCAACACCACACATAAGCCACACTTCAGACCCTAAGAGTTATTTTTACCCTGAAACAAACCTTATGATCAAACACCATATAAAACCAAAGGATATTACAGGGCAAGGACCCCACACATGTACCATGAAATCAAATAATGTGCAAAATAATTGGAACAAACTTTATGATCCCTTGTGAAGTTCAAGAGAATTTTCTTCATTCCAGGATCACGAAAGTCCATGAAAGATAATGTCAAACCGGATAGAGAGAAAACTTACTGTTTGGGGGAGAGTTAGCCATGATGAGGCAAAGCCTATCTGAGACACACGCAAACTGTTCCTGTTGTGAACTCCACAGGCAGGACGGAGAATTCTGAAGTGTATTTGTGAGTCTGTTTAACGAACTCCTCGGCAAGTTGTGTTATGGACTAGCAGGTCCACGTTCAGCAGTTCAGTCGGTAGCTCAGCCTCAATACCCGATCCCTGCATGTAGTCATGTACTGAAGAGTCCCAACACATTCCTTCCTGTGAAGCTCCACTCAATCAATACACAGTCGGTTCAGACATATCCAGGTAAGACGGACCCCGTGAATATCTACACAACCTGCAGCCAGGTAGACTGTCGCTTCAAACAATGTGTGAATTCAACAACAACGCAAGAAGCACTGTGTGCTGCTCACACAACGTCCTGTCCAATGACAAAGCTGTACAAATGCTGAATTGATCGGGAAATTGATCTGACTGACACAAACAGTGGAGTTGTGCTGTTCCTAAAGTCTTGGCTACCTACAGCTCCTGACTTCCAAGTTAGTGTCCACTCTTCTGGTCACTCTAACCCTCAAGGCTGGCCTCTTTGTAGCTGTCCAGTCAAGCGTGGAGGTCTCTACAGCTGAGTTCACAAACTGATCTCAGCCTCAAGCCAATTAGATAAGCTGACAAAGAAACATGGCTGTCTCCAACTCTGTCCTAAAATGTCCAAATCTTGGTTGAGAACAGAATCCTCCTTAAACACTTGGGATGGGATTTTTCAAGACCCTCCCTCTCCAACTCTCTTCTTCTGGAAGCAGTGACCTGTTTTACCAGCTAGAGCTTGGCAGGTAGGAAGGCCATGCTGTGTAAATACACCTGTCACCCCTGCTGGCTGTCAATGGATCCTCCTAATAACCTGAGCAATTAAAGAATGGTGGGCTTGGGGATTATATGTAGGGGTGCTGGGGTTCTTTCAAAGAGGCAGGCATGTTTTTGGTACAGAGTTGTGTTGTACACACATGGGAGGGGTGTTGTTTAGAATGTTGGGAGGGGGGTCACCAACCAGTGAGAGACAGGCTGGAGCAGGGATGGGGTGATGGTGGTGGGGATGTGACAAGGAGGGAGTGAAGGGGTGTGTTTGGATTTCTTGCAGTCTCACATGCAGGTCAGGAAATTTGTAGGAAAAGAATTTACGTTTGACTGTCATCCTTGTGTTGCTGTAAGTGTGTGGAGGGGTGTAATGATTTTGAGAAATGGCACAACTGAAGCTGGCTCTGCCTACTTGTAGATATTCTCTATGGACTCTATCTATCTATTCAAAGCATGTAACCTACATATATATCTGTGTGTGTTTCTTATTAAAATGGAGCGGCATCAATGAAATGGCAGTGTTGAGGGAGGGGGCTTGAACAGAGGGAGGGGGACTTGAACAGAGAGAGGGGGACTTGAACAGAGAGAGGGGGACTTGAACAGAGGGAGGGGGCTTGAACAGAGAGAGGGGGACTTGAACAGAGAGAGGGGGACTTGAACAGAGGGAGGGGGCTTGAACAGAGGGAGGGGGCTTGAACAGAGAGAGGGGGACTTGAACAGAGAGAGGGCTGGGGTTGCTTGTTACCCCTACTTCCATGTAAACACATCTGGATTGCTAGACTAACAGCTAGTCTCTGAAATGAATATACTTCACTGAAAAAACGTTCATAGTGAAAAAAAAATAATATGATGACATGGAGTCCTGAGACTTTCTTCATTTTCAGAAGCTATGGAAATCTAGACTTGCCACATTTTCTAGACTTGCGTGGGCTTTCTTGGATATAAATACTACAGGGTCTGTACAACAGACAACTGGAGTCCTGCCAGGGCTGTAAGACCCAGCTGGCACCAACATTCAACCAGTGTGTCTCTAGTCATCAGATGTTTGCAACCTGAACGCTCCACGTTACATAACACAGGCTGTATTGCAATGACTAATGTCCATGACGACACTGATGAACAAGGAACTAACTCTGAGCCCTTCTAGGTATTCATCATCAAGAAGTTAATTGAAAGATTTTACCAGTACATATTTGATAGTCCCAGTGTTCAATTAATGAGTTTATTATATCCTGAGGGCTCTCATAAGGAAGTAATTAAACTGAAAAGAGGTAAAAACCTTCCTTTCCTTTCCATCCCCCAACAGACCACCATTGTCTCAAGAGTATCTGAAATCACTATTTCTCCATGAAGATATTCAAGTAACGAATTCTGTCCTTCTGAGGAAATATTTTGTACAAGTTTTGACGAATATTTCCCATCCTTTGTCATGGTAACACAAGAAAGCTGAACAAGGAAAACTTCAAATGATTTAACTAACGACAAAATGTTAGTTGGATTATCCGGATTAAACAAGCGCATTGTGCGGTGGTTGTTTACAGGCTGCCCACGACCACAGTCAGAGTGTTTAACCTTTGGACAATGAGCAAACAGATTACAAGAAAGCTCAATGTCGGTCAGGGCATGAATATAGAACATCTATAGCTGGAGTGATAGTCTGGAGAATATGTAATTTGCTTGTATCATAAGTCATCCATTTGTAAGCAATGAAATTATTTAAACAGTATTTTTATTTCCCGAAAGACATGTGATAAACATTAAACATTAATAAATTACAAAAAGGAAAACAAAAAGCAATGAAATGATGCTACATTTGCTGATGCCTATGTTTAAACTTCTTGTGTCAGCATGTTTTCAACATCAACACTGGAATATTTTCTGAGATTGGTGTTTCAAAGTTTGTTCGGAAAAACACTTTGCAATATTTGTGTTTTCATCCACAAATTAGGAAAAAATCTAATCTGACTTGCCTGGTGCCAAACTCTCACGTAGGATGATAATATCAATGTATTGAATTTCACATTTGACTGAAAAAATAACACTTTCAATTTTGGGGGTAATCAATTAATGCAGATCAAATTTAAAACTTTTTAATTTCAAATCTGTCTTCAACTCTTTAGTTGCTGAGTATTATAATTGTTTTGTCCATGCAGTGTATTCCTAATGAGGTCATATCTATTCACTCTCATCTCTGTCCAAGCAGCAAGTAAAACAAATATCTGTACCTACTGTCTCCTAAGACTGTCAGTGTATACGAGCAACACATTAAAACATTAAACAGCACGACCATTTGGCACAAAGGGTCAACAACTAGATTATTCAAAGATAAGAATGGTCAAAATGGTCACAGCAACATTGTTCCTCGCAAAAACAAACATGCAATAAACCCAAGGGTCACATGTTCAATAGCAGAATGTTTTTTTCACATGAAATTCTTACACTAAAATAAATATAATGTTGTCTTACAACTACTTGTTTCTTTCACTTCCACTGCAAACAATACATATTTGCTAGCTGAGGTAAGACCTCATCTACAGTAGATTGTAACCCTGCTGCGTACAGTAGCTATGTCTGTATCTTGTTGGGAGTGGTTCAAGGCACAATACCTAAAATTGTTGGGGAGAATCAACCATGAGTGAGTGAGGCAGTTGGGTATTATCCCACCATGCCAAATTATCATATTAGCACTAAAAACACTAAGTTTCTGCCAGAGAATGTGAGGTATGGCTGTCCTAGTTTCATGAATGTCATTACGTTAATATTCAGCAATACAGGATCTTACTAAGATCACTCAAAGAAAGTGTTCTGGGTGCCAAAGCTATCAAGCTGTCTTAGTAGTAAGGTGACCGTAACTCCCATGACTGAACATACACTTACAACAATTTTAGCAGTAAGGTGACCTTAACTCCCATGACTGAACATACACTTACGACAATCTTAACAATAAGGTCACTGTAACTCCCATGGCTTAACACAGAAATACAACTGTAGCAGTAAGGTGAATGTAACTCCCATGCCTTAACATACACTTATGATAATCTTAGCAGTAAGGTGACAATAACTCCCATACCTTAACACGAACTTAAGACAATCACTGAAGTTGTTTTGTACGAGCACCCTGGTACTAAAACTCATCTCTCACAGCATGTCTGCTAATGTTCCCCTAAACTCATTCAGGCATCCATGCCACAGGCGCATATCTCCAAGTCATTCTCCTCTCATTAACAAATGCACCCGGAGTGGCAGCCCCACTGAACTTGGACCAGTTTCAATCCACCTCCTTTGTTCTTGGCTGGAACAATCTTACAAACCAGATGTGGAAGTCTTGTCGGCCTTGTCATTCCCATCACTTAAACTAACTGCCTGCCATATAATGAGACAATGCTGAGACACAGCCATATAGAATGGGTTGTTTTATCACTGGAATCAAATGGAAGCACTTAAACCTGCATTTTTTATGACAACTACAAATCGGTATCTGCAGAGACACACTGCACACACAGATGAACATGCACTAGCAATAATTAAGAGAGTATTTAAACAGCATTTTACTTTTGCCAAATTTACACCAGGATCTTCAGTGCAGGAGAAGAAAAGTCTTGCATTTTTTGAGTAGTTGAAAAAATTAAACATGATGATTTTAAGAAATGAGAATGCAGTTGTTGAACATACATGTGATAAGCATGTGATTCCTTCAAGACACATGAACAAGTTGTGCAGCTAACAGTACTTTAATTTCTGGTCATCAATGCATGTGAAACATATGACACACAGACAACCATTAACACTTGTTAACACCGGCTTTACTGGCCAGATTCTTGCAGGTAATTTTACCTCTCAATCCGTCATTTATTCCCAAGTTGAGAAAAATCCGTGAAGTCATTAATAATAAATTCCTTTTAACTCAGTATGAACTACGTCAGTATTACGTCCTGGTCGGTAACTAATTATCTGCTTCATCAATTATGCCTCTCCGTAATTAACGTCTCATCACATGGCTATCTACTGAGTGATGGGACGCATGAATCACCCCATAAAATCGTATAGCGTTCATTTTCTGTGTCCTTTCACACTTTACGGTCAATTTGTTGATTAAAAGCTGGGGTGGAGTTTTTTATGATGTTTAACATGTTGAATGTAATTAGTAGTCTTCTAGCAGCAAACATCAGAACAGACATTCCCTGTTTAAACTTTAATATTCTGCAATTGGCATTAATATGTGAACTTTTCTTCAAAGACAGCTTTGGAAAACATACACCTTGATAAAAATCGCCCATGGCTTACCATAAGCTGTACTTTGAAGGCTTTTCAGCCGCTGCTCAGTTCTGCAAACTAATGGCTAAAAAAGTAACTTACAGGTAAGTTAGTTTTATGCTGCTTTTAGCAACATTCCAGCAATATCTCAACACCCACTGCATCCATGTGGGGAATCAAACCCTGGTCTTTGTCATGAGTAGCAAACACTTTAACCACTCAGCCCTCCGCAGCCCACAGGAACACACATGAACCAAGCTTTTACATCTTGACAACCATTTGGGTGCTTTTGTACAAAAAGATTTCAAAGCCAAGGTGATCGTAACTCCCAAACCTTAATACAGACTTATGACTTCGTAGCACTAAGGATTTAGTGGTCTCAATGTTTTTAGCATCATCAGTGCGTGTCGGATTTGTTCTTAATTTTGTTCACTGAAATCTCACAAAATGAGTGCCAGCAAAATCAGGCAAAGATTCAAAACATAAAGGTTCAGTAAAATAATCATCACACTTGTCATTACACATGGATCTAACATGTAACACTGGAGAGTTAAGTTGTTCTTGTATTACTCAATTCTGGATCAGGGAATCCTTTCCCTTTTGCAAACACCTGGAGTCTATTCACATAACCAGCACTGCCATTAATGCCTTTTGTGTGGAATCAGTTTTGTCACATTAATCTCCTGCATGGTATATATTTGAGATATTTCCCAATTTCTCTGCCATGTATTCACTGTAATTACTTGGTTGGTAAAGTATGACAAGTTTTTAGGAAAATATCATCAGTGTTATCAGAGAGTGGGTGGAGTGTTTTTCGTGTCAACATGTCGACATTTCTCAGGCACATATTTGCCATCACACAGCTAATTCAACAGCTTGGGCAACACAAATTGTTTAATAATTTGAAGATAAGCAGTGACAGGGTCACGACCCCTGTGTTACTTCTGAAATTGAGATGGTATAAAACAGGAAGTGAGTTTATGGAAGTGTTCATTCAAAATAAAATTTTGCATTGCCAGTATTTCTTCCATTGTGACTGATTGTTTCTTCAAGAAAAGATTTTGAATTCCTCTTAGCTTATTCCAAATTACTCAAGATATGATCCAGAGCTGAAGAACATTCATCCATAACCAATAAATGTTCCTCCAGGGCCCATCTACGTCCGGCCCCTACCGAGCATAATGACATGCAGACTTATGTGGAAAAAAGTCAAATGAATACTTTTCATTTTCCAGGGCTCTTCATGTTCATGAGATGAGCCCTGAATGTGGATATGCAACACTGGATTTCACTAATGGAACTGAAGACAGTTTTTTGTTCTTTGTCTTGTAATGTGATGCTTATCATGGATCTCCTTAATGACAATTATGTTATGATGGATAGATTGAGATGGTAAACGAATAGCTTTGACATTTCCAGTTAGAAGTATCTTGATGTTATCCTCAGTCCTGAGTCGTTATTTTGGAGGAACTGGCATGAAATTTCTATAACTCATAACTCAACGCTCACTAGTTAAGTGCCCCCAAGGCAATGAATACTCGGCTAGTAATTTATCACATGCTTCCTAAGTAGGCTGAGGTACAGGTATAAAATTTCGTCTCAGACAGTGCCACAGAAAAATTAAAGTATATTCAGTTTTCTTGACAGGCAAATCCACAAACGACATATTTGCTTAAAAGTTCATATCATGTTTCAGAGAAAATATGTTAGTCAGGTGGTAGGAATGTCACTTGAACTTTGGCATCATCATCATCGTCGTCGTCGTCGTCGTCGTCGTCACCATTATAATCATAGTTGTCACAAGAGTGAACAAATAAGTGGGTAGGTGCGGGTGCGGGTGCGGGTGTGGGTGCGGGTGCGTGCGGGTGGGTGCGGGTGCGGGTACGCGTTTTAACTGGTCTCCAGCAACACTACATGGCCGACAGCATGTCATCAATAAAACAGTGTTGATCAAAGCTCACAATATTGATCACAGAATCATCTGGACTCAATGATTTTCAGGCTCCCTCCATATCTCTGGAATCACGTTGTATGAATAAGTAAGGATTTCAACAAAAGCTCACCGTATACCAGCATATGTCCATCATTGTTACATGTTCATGTATGTTATGCTTTACCAAGGTGTTGACAGAGACATGGTGTATAGGAGAGCAACTTGGGAAACACTTATTGATCTTTTTGTGCCTTCAATTTTCTTGTTCACACCAGTCATCTGCTGGTCTGCACCAGTTGATTTCCAACATCATAAACAGACAGCTAGCATCATTGTTTGCTTGCCACAATGAATAATTTCGCTATAACCAGCTTCCATTAACATCAAACACACGTGTGTTTTTAATAACAATAAAAAGTATTCCTGTGTATGATTAATAACGAAATGTAGCCATACTTTGAAGGTCTCCACAACCAGAAAGGTCAGCCTACATGCAAGATGTCTCTCTGGTCTACAACTTTCTTTCTTCTCAATTCCCATCATACAAAAGTTCAAGTTACACATAGCATGGCTGCAGACAGATTTGGCTGGGATTTTGTTGCCAGCTGGTTTGAACATTAGACCCCAGTCTCTCATGAATTACCATCTGCATCTTGTCACACACAGATGCATTCTGGGGAACACATTGCTTCCTGTTGTATCCAAGAATATATTCCAGACAGCTAGCAATGCATACCAAAATGAAATTATTTATTAACACACACCAGTGTCTTGGAGGTATAATTCTGTGACTATCTCCTTCATTTGATATTTTGTTTAATGTCATAAATACATTTCCTGGGAAAACTCTTTCAAAATTTTAAGTTCAAAGTTAAAAAGTAGAAATAGTTTATGGTTTATTAGACCTAAGTGATCTAACTATCTATTTCATAGGCAAAACTTCATTTAAGTAAATACTAAACATAATGTTTGAGAAAAAGCATCACTCTAACTTTCCTGCTGTTGATCACTGGATGGTCTGGTCTAGACTCGATTATTTACAGACTGCCGCCATACAGGTGTAATATTGCCGAGTGTGGCATAAAATTAAACTAACTCACTCACAGGTTTTCCCAAAAGCAAAGGGAGATAACACTCTATTAAATGAACAAACATACTAATGATAAACAGTAGAGAAATTTCTTAGAAAATTTAGAAAAGATAAGATGTCTCCCCAACCATATGTCCCTGACTGAGGAGTTCTTCAAAGGAAGACAGCATTATGGGAACATCGACAGTTCACAAGCTGACAGAACAGAAATCGTGTCAATATTTTATCAAGAATCAAGCTTGGGGAAAGTTTCATGTTTTCACAGGTGTGGAGCTAAGGTATAAAACAATCAGTAGCACTTTAAACACAGCTTAATTCTTAAGATTGTTAGGATGGATTTCTCCAATCAAATAATACTTGTATTGTCCTTCGACAAACACTTTCTGTGACTGTCGAGAGACAATATTTAGTCACTTCATTAGGCTTCTGAAAGAATTTCCTCTGAAATATCATTCATTTTTCATTAGTGTAACAAAATATCCAAGCCCCCGAAAAACTTTGTCAAGAACAAAGTGGATGATTTTTTCATGTTGATGCTCTTATGGTATGACTCTTCTTTTTTGGAAATTTGAAAAAAATGGTTTTGAGAATAAACTAAAATAATTACAAGCTAGGTGCTAAAGTCTTACAAATATGTTTGTCTGTGAATTCACAAAGAGTCCACAATGGAGAACAATCAGTCCTGGTCATCTCATGAAACAAAGTGATCGCACCAGGTGTTCGCAAGGAGGGTACCACATCCTGAAGGTTGCACCTGCATGAAAACTACTATGGATGCCTCAAACGTCACAAGCAAGCCAGTAGCCAATAGCCAATAGCCAGTAGCTACTGCTAAGTCACTAGGACCACTGAAGGAACATACCTGATGACAAGTGGGACAACAGACTGGATGGGACATTTCGTAACCACCTGTGTGGTGATGACAATAGAAGCAACGGGGACTGAGCATATAAACACTTGTGCTTGTAACTTAAAGCGCTTGTGATGTGAAGTAATAAGGTAGGATATAAGTACTTTTGATGTTGTTTTTGTTGTTGGAACTATAGCACGTGGGACACCCGGCGCTATCTGGTTGCTAGGCAACACAAGCAAGTCATCAGGCTGACCACCTGATATTAACTGATCATAAGATGATGTGAATTGTTTAACACTAAAGTCACGTTGAACTGTTATGTTTCATACTTGAATGAGGCAGTTTGGTTTAGGACTGCTTTTAATAATTTAGCTTGAGTTGTTGAAAGGAAACATGGCTTGGATGTTTACAAAAATATGAATGAAAGCATACATATATATGAACATATGAACATATGAACATATGAACATGTTTCTTCTCAATGTGGCTCATTACACACTATATCAATGAAATGACACATATATTTAAACACATGCACTAACACCAACAGAACCCATATACATGGGGGTCTCATATGTACGGCTTCAATCAAGCATTGATCAATCCCCTACCTACACTACCTTACACTTAGCATGCTGAAATATTCCTGACAAGAATCATTACTAAAACACACCTGCCTATCCCTGCTGTTTTCCTGAAAACTACCCCTCAATAATCAAGGATTAATGATTTCTTCTTCTACACAATTGTCACATAGGCAATTCTGTTTGTACTTTGGTGAGGAAATCAATATGCCTGATAATGAAATAAGACTCTATTGTTTTCATTCACAACATCTATTGATAAACTCTCACTTTGTTTAAATGAGTTCTTATTGATCACATGTTTCTTGATATAAGAAACCATGTATGTATTTGATGTTTTCAAGAACACATTTTCAAACAATGAAAACTGTTACTAACCCTTTGCCATTGTATAGTACTTGTAAAGTAATCACATGAAGTTATTGACTTCATACAAAATCAATGTCAAAAAGTTAAATTTCTAGCAATACTTTCAGAAATCACCCTTTTTCATTTAAACAAAAGTCTTAGGTTAATTAGGTTTATGATTGGTCAAATTTATAACACCTCTTACATGCAAGTTGGTAAATCACTTCATAATCAATTTAATATCAATTTATAAACAATAAATATTTACAAAATATTGTCAAAAATGTTGTTCTTATTTACCTTTTCAAAAGAAAACCAAAGTGACTCAAACTTACTCCTGAAATATACTGTTTCAAACCATTTCAAGTGTGAAGCATAAATGTAAAATGACAAAACTTGAAACTAAACTATCTAGAAGCAAGATCTTCAGTTGCTATGGGAACCAGGTAACCAACACTGGCGATAAGCAGAGGTGTCTCCTTAACTTCCAGGTAAGCCCCATAATCAGCTCGTCTTTTGCTTGTTGATCTAACACTGGGCCACCAGGCATGGAATACTACCATCCTGACAACTTATCAGCTTGACCTTCTGTTGACTGCACTTATCAATCACATATTTAACATGATTGGTTTTCAGGACAGTATCATGTCAGGCATTCCACAAATGACACCTTGTCATCTTCATTGCCTCTTCCCAGGAATATTAATTACATGGATCAATTTTTAAATTTTAAATTCAAATTTTCACACTTCAGAGTTTACCTTTCTACTTTGGAGATTATCTTTCCATAACATACAAAACTGATTCTCATTTGCCAAGTGGATATTCAAACAAATGAACTTATATGATTATCCTTATCAAGAGTTGAGGAATGTGCAGTCAACTAACAACTGTAGCATCATCTGAAGACAATCAAAGATTACTTTTTGAACTAATGTTTTATTCTCTGCATTGAGATGTAATATAGTTTTGTCTTTCGTGAGTGCCTCTTCACATAAAACATACACAAGTTGTTCATAAAAAATATCACTGGTATGAGATCCCCTGTAATCTTCCAACACCTTGAACATGAAAAGCACCATTCATCAGTGCCGGAGAAATAGATGTCATTTTGATTGTGTGTCATGGCAACATATGATGTCACAATCACCTGTTGCTCAATTTTACCCAGACCAAAGGAGGTCTTAGGTGAATAAGTAAGCTGATGTGGTATTTGGATGCTGGTAGGATATATACGTGCATGATTGTCACATGACACCCCAATATATCATGAAATATATGAAGACACTGATGAAAATGTATGACACATGATAGACTGATACATGCATGATAGTGTATGATGCACACATTTTAATGCATGATTGTGTGATATACAGATTATTGCATGAGTGGGTAATTATATGTGTGTTGTACATATCACGTTACCTATCATTCATTGGTGACAGGTGAAATTGATCACGCCTTCTTGTTGACAAAATGGCCATACTGCCTAGTGTGCTATTGCCTGTATCAGACCTGTCACTCAGTGTGTGTAATAGATGTGTAACTTTGTGACATTAACATACACTATTGCTAATCAATATCAATGCACTTTGTGCATGGTACAGGTGCTCATAAAATAGGGAATATTATTCATTCAATACAGTTTCTACTCCCCTGTAATATGAGGTTCATTGATGATAAAGATATGTATTTTTAATAACATGAACATCACAATGACTACTTTTTCATTGCAACACATCACAGTGGCTAGTAATATTTTCTCTTGGTTCAGTTGTAACAGTGACACAAGTGCAAATGTTTGAGTGAGTGAGGGACCAAGCAAGCATGTTTTACACCACTTTTAGCAATATTGCAGCAATATCACAGTGACAGACACCAGAAATGGGTTTCACAAATTGTACCCATGTAGGGAATTGAACCTGGGTTCTCGGCATGATGTGTGAACGCTTCATCACTAGTCATCCCCACCACCCCTTACAAATGTTGGAAATATAGAGTGGGCAATTTTGTGAAAACAGCTCATGCTCACACAGAAACGTTTGAGGGTCAACATTTGTTGGACTGTGGTCAAGAGATTCCAATATGGTTATATCACCACCGGACACAGTCACATAATATCAACTTTGATGTCCCGCTGAAGAGTGAGTGATTGATCAGACTCATTGATGCAT
Source organism: Haliotis asinina (assembly GCF_037392515.1). Classification (NCBI taxonomy): domain Eukaryota; kingdom Metazoa; phylum Mollusca; class Gastropoda; order Lepetellida; family Haliotidae; genus Haliotis; species Haliotis asinina. The sequence continues at coordinate 3,627,770 of NC_090280.1, forward strand.
TGAAATTTGAGGTGTTTGTTGTAACCTAAACACGTAGCATCTGAAACAACATGACTGCATATTTATTCTGGTAGCTACATGGTGCTGGTGTGTAAATAATTGGGTCTGGGCCTAACAATCCAATGATCAACATCACAAGCATCAATCTGCACAGGTGGGACATGATGACATATGGGTCAGCCGAGCCAGCAAGCCTGACCACTCCATCATGTTAGTCATCTCTGCTGACAAACATGGGCTGCTGAAGATAAACTCTAACCCAGATATTCATGGGTTCTTTTTAACAGAAGACAGAAACACTTACTTATTTCTGCTTGCATGGGAGATCCGCAGACATCATTCCTGTATTTAAGACACACAGACACGTTCATGGCGTTGACCCCTTGACCAGGAACCTCTATGCTATCGCCGACCATCTCCAAGCACGGGTACACTGTCTCCCACCTACTTCCTGTGTCCTGGGTACGAATATCCACTTTGAGACAATATGCCGGTTCCAGACTGATCTTGACCACTAGCATCTGGGTGGATGAGTCGAACATTGGCACACTGTCCAGTGACTGGATCACTAGTTCTACAACATCCAAGATTCAAGTCATGAAGTCTGGGAACTGACTGGTTTCATGTTCATACTCGTTCATGAATATATTTAAGAAAGCCTGCAACATGGTTTTGCCAGTATATGCCAGTGTTCACACTGGTTTTTAATTTATCCCACAAAACATTGGCAGCGATGTAAATAGTGACAATTTCAGGGTAGCCCATTGAAAGGATGAGACTATCTATACTTGTAGGATTCACAGTGAATACATGAACTTGGAATTCATATAAATAATATTGGTCATCACTTAGAGAAAGTATTTCATGGAAACAAATAATCAAATGTAAGACCATAATTTTTCATTAAAGAGACAACGGATGAAACACTACTCAAACTATCAAACAATACTTGACTTCTTGTAAGATTCAAGCCATCTGTTTCCACATCATAATATATATACCAGACGATATCAGCAAAATATTAAAATAAACATCAGTTCAAAACTTTTGGTCAGTTCTGGAAGGGAGAGACCAATATTTAAATCTCCAGTGATGATGTTGATGTTGATGATGATGATGATGATGATGATGATGATGAATTAAAGAATTGTGACAAAGATGAACATCCATCCTTAAACATCCTGTACTTCGAGAGTTATCTCAAAAACACTGCATCATATGAACATATATTCATTCAAAATTCATTCACAATTATAACAGCCCCACACTCACCTTCAGTAACGACAGGTATTCCATATGACAGCGCACCTTGACCGAGATTATTGCGTCCATACACAAAAAACAAAAAGCTGGTGTGGGGAGTCAATTCTGAAAAAAAATTTATTTATACAAACAGCAATGTTCAACACACTAGGATAATCGATCTACACTGTCAAGGTGTAACGACACAATCAGTCACTTTGATCGGTACCAGTCAACCTTGTTAGACAAGCACCTGTTACTAGGGAACAATTCTGTACCAGAACTTGAGGGCCAAAATAAGTATTGGAAATTGCCAAATTACAAAGAAATAACACACTAAGCATTAGCTTGCAGCCGACATAGGTCAAGGGAGATAATTCAACATTTTGTGACAACTCTATGCATATGAAGCACTCTTAAAATCCCTGCTCAAATCCCCTTGCTCTCAAATTCAGAGACGTGTTCCTAAAATGTGTATATGGGCTAAGGTATTTAGTCAAAGGGGCATAACTCAGTTTACAGTTTACTACAAAACTAACAGAACATTGTAACTTGAAAAACTAAACAAGCTGTTATTTGAAATATATATTCAGATTTGGTAATTTTGAACCTTGATACAGTAATAACGTACGGAAGAGCATAGTTGAGCAACATCAGAGCATCTTATGACAGACTATCATCTCCTGAGTTTTATCAATTAAGAGGGTGGGGTTAAATAAAATAGAAACCTCTGAATGAATGCCAGAAAACAATGACTTTATCAAGACTAATGCATGTGATCCAGACTTACTTGTGACATTGAAGAATGTGACTCCCGATGGTCTGACCTTCACCTCCTTGATGTCACTGCCAGCGCTGTAGCGTACAAAGAAATCCTGAGCCGCGCCGCCATCAAAGCCTGCATCCCAGGTGAGTGAGACTGACTCCCATGTCCTGCTTCGGGCCATCAGGTTTGTGGGAGCTTCCGGAGCAGCTGAAGGTGAGTGAGTGAGTTGTACAATGTCATGGTTATCAATATACTATTCATATCACAGCAACAGAAATAATTTGTAAATACCATGTAAACTAGTGGTTGATATTGTGACCAACTCTTATTGGGTCTTACTTGCCCTCAAACCACCATGCAATGTATGTCATATTTGGGATTTCGCTTTCTTAGTAAAGTACAGATTCTAGTACTTTTGGGGGTTGAGTCCCATCTGGGATTCGAAACCACACCCTCAGAGTCAGGCAACTAATCCCCAGCACATAAAGTCAGCCGCCTAGCCCGCTCAGCCACCATGACTTCCACAAAACGGAAGTCTGATAACTGGTAGTCTAGACTGTGTACTATGTGTACCCCTCTGGTAGGTGTAAATTGGCACAGCTCCCACGGCCGAAAGCTATGTTTACACAATGCCATTTAAAAAATAAAATGGTCAAATGCAACATATGTCATTATTGGGATTTTACTTTCTTAGTAAAGTACAGATTCTAGTACTTTTTACTGTTAAGTCCCATCTGGGATTCGACACCCTCAGAGTCAGTGGAAGTCAGTGGAAGTCGCGGTGGCTGAGCGGGCAAGGCAGCTGACTTCGTGTGCTGGCAATTAGGTGCCTGACTCTGAGGGTGTGGGTTCAAATCAGAGGATGGGACTCCACCCCATGGGACTCAACCCCTAGAATCTGTACTTTACTAAGCAAGTGAAATCCCAGATATGACATATGTTGCATTTGACCACTTTCTAAATGGCATGGTATAATCAAGCCACCAAGCCATGACTTTCTGGTCTGAGTTATCTAAAGACAGTTACATTTGCTGACAGACACATGCACACACGCACAAGCATGCACACATGCAGGAACACATGACCACACAAACTTTGTTGTTAACTAACTACAGAAATATGACAAAAAACACTGTCACCAATACTTACACTTCAGCGACAATATGACAGGTTTGGAATTGTTCCCAAAAGGGTTTTCCATGTGACACGTGTAGCCTCCCAAGTCTCCCTGACTGACATCCAGGATGGTCAGCACGCTCTGGTATGTGGCTGTCTCTCCAAGCACCTCCAACATCACTGAATAGCGACCTCCTTCAGAGACCTCCACGTTGTTCCTGTACCACCGGAAGGTTGGAACTGGATTGGCGCGAGTTATACACGGCAGTGCAGCCGTGTCTCCAATATCTACAGCAACCCGTTCCTGACCCAAAGTCACCAGGGGTTTGACTGCAACAGACATGACGGCATGACTAAAAAAATCAGTCACTAGGATCTCAATAATCATGATTTCACATAATGCTGTGGCACATTCATTTCCTTTGGGTAGACAAGTCATCAGGTCTGCTTAAACTCTTAAAATCCCGACTTAAAACCAAGCAGGGTGATTCACAGGTGCCAACAAAATTTTATAACATTCACCATTTAAAAGAATATACTAGTTAATATGCGTTTGAAATGGCACAGAAACAGGGAGAGACAAGAGAGACATGCAGCGACAACTAAAGAAAGACACACATACTGGGATATGAGACAGACGGAGACAGGGACACACAGAGGTATGATAAATAAGGGGAAATACTGAAAAGGAGGTGAGAGAGATAAATACAAAGAGAATCAGAGACAAGCAGGTGTACATACACTGAACGTAGACACTGGCCGTGCCGCTGACAGTGTCCGTATGTGATGGTGCCTCTACACGACACGTGTAGTTTCCAATGTCCTCAACCCGCAGTCGTGTTGGTCCCGACGCCGTCATGTTCCTTCCATCACCTACACACAGACACACATTTCACAGTTGGAGCCAGCTACAGTCTCCATGTGCCTTCAAGCAATCGTACATTTGGTCTACGAAAACAGTTCTTTAAAATAATCAGATCTAATTTTGTACAAAGAACCTTTCCTCCTGTAGTGTTTTATTGTTTGAAATGGATCTCATCAATATTGCAGCTATATGGTGATGGGTTGTGTATAATCAAGTCTGGACCAGACAAACCAGTGATTAACATCATGAGCATTGTTCCACGCAACTGAGATATGATGGTCAATCAAGACAGTGAGCCTTGCAATGCGATTGCCTGACCTCCTTTGACAAGTCTGGGTTGCTGGAGACCAGTTTTACAGCAGATCTTCACATGTTCCAATATTTCGTAAAACCAAGAAAAGAAACTTAACTACATGAAGACTTTATGATGATTTGTGGCCCAAAGACACTCAAGCATGTATTTACAAATGTCATTCAGTCCCATTCAGTTAGCGTCAGCATATGATAATTATGATTATTTCATAACACTGGTGTGTCACAAACAATTCATCTCAAATCAATTTGCAACCTCATCAGAATATAGTGTGACAGTTTTGAATTAATACTCACCTTTGAAGGAGAGGATATTTGTTATAATATGTCTGTGAGTGTTCTCAGTTCTATTTGTCTGGATGATTGTGTAGAAACTTGGATAAAGAGTTGTCAGGGGAACGTTATCATTATTCTTAAACCAGGAGATTCTTGGTGCTGGCCGACCACGGGCCACACACGTGATTTCAATGGGATCTGGGTCGGAAAGCGGGACATGAATTTCAGCATTGTTCGGACTTTCCTTCAGTGTTGGTGGCTCTGTAAAAACAGATACAGATAACTGTATCATATATAGTGACAGATGTGTTGACGTTATTCTGTCAGGAGCCAGTCATCAGGTATACTGGAGTCTTTAACACAGGTCATCAATTTGTACATTAATAAAGTGTTTGTGAGAGAATTTGAAAGTAATACTGTGGCAGAACTTTCCATTCTTCAGACAATATTCTTATTGATGTAGCGCACTAGAACTTCATACATAAAGTGTTCGGTTACAAATACAAATACATTTTCAAAATACTTCTGAAATTCAAACTGTATTGCGTCTTTTCTACAAATACGGAATCAGCTTACACAAAAACACCAGAAGAAACAAATTCTTATGCCCAACGACAATGCAGATTATGACAAATACAATACTATCATGATTTCTACTTACCATTGATAGATAACGAAATAGCACTTGACTGTCCCCTGCCCACTTTGTTCTGGGGTGTACAGACATAGCTTCCAATATCTGAGAGACGTGCACGGTTTATCCGATATGTTGCCGATTTCTGGGCCTGAGTAACCCCATCTTTCTTCCATTCAAACGTTGCCTCAGGAAAACCTGTCAAAGTCAAAGTCAAATCTGAAATGACATACTTATTTATAAACACGCAGAGAAAAGTAAAGAAACTAAGGAAAAATATTACCCAAATGCAATGCTAACGAGAGCAAACTGACCAGACTCACCTGAGATGGTGAATACTAATACATATATAAATTGGATATATGTAAGTACAGTAACTATTTAAGTCAGAGAGCACTGCAACTCAGACTGATTCTGTAAGTGAACAAGAATTTGTTCTGTTCAAGCAGTTGTTTAACCAAGCTAACACAAACTTCAGTCCATGAGAAAATTACTTATGTTTCCTGTTTCCTAAATCTACTTCTTCTACAATATAAGGGAGATAACTCTTACCTTCAGGGCTGGCAGAACACTTGATTTCCACACTATCCCCAACATTATAATCACCAACCGGTCTGATGAACGCACTTCCTGGAGGATCTGAGGAAATAAACAAAAACTGGCTGCACATGTTCGTATATTTTACATCAAAAGACATGAAGATGAGATACTCAATACAGCAAAATGAAACTGATGAATTCATGACATTTTTTAAGTCCACATTATGATATTGCTGCATTTCAGATTTTACCATGTGCCAAACTGGCAATGCCTAATCAAAAGAGACAACCAAGTGGATTGAGTTGTCTGGTTTCACTCACTTGGCTGTGTACACCGTCATACCCTGATGACATGGATCTCGCTCAAATTGTACTGCTGGATCACTGACCTAGAGTCAAACAGACACAGACTACCATCATACTGCTGGCAATATCTCCAAACAAGTAAGGTTGGCCGACTTACACTCAACGTTGATGTAGGTGAAGGACTGTTCCATGATGTTAGTTCCCTCCTCCCCGGAGATTTTCAGCTGACTCCAAGCTTTACAAGTGTAGTTTCCTGCGTTGTCACGGAGAATTCGCTCGAACACGAGTTGTCGACTGTTGTCGACCTTGAAGGAACCAGGGGAGATTCGTTCCCAGTGCACCTGGTATGGTTCTGGATTGGCATCATAGTCACACGTGATGTTCACTGATGAACCTTCTTCCACTGTTCTGGATGATGGGATTGATATGACTGGAGGATCTGGAATGAGAGTTATCTCCCTTAGACATACATCTAAAAAGCTCTTTCCCTGTGCACATCACACATGAACCCCATTCTCCATCAAACATACCCAGCCTCCTACAAGCATAAACACTAATCTCTTCCCAGGAAAAACACCACTCTCCTCCCAGCAAATCACAAATCTCCTCCCAGCATAAACACCACTCTCCTCATACCATAAACACCTATCTCCTCCCAGCACAAACACCACTCTCCTCCCAGGAAAAACACCAATCTCCTCAAAAAACAAAAGCACAAAATAGCTCAGCTATTTCAGTTTGTGAAAGTATTCTTCAGAGTGTTCACTTACATATGACGTTGAGCATTATGGTTCCATTTTTAGGGCCGTTGATGCCATTGTTAGCGATGCACATGTACTCTCCGGTGTCAGTTTTAATGGCAGGTTGGAACACACGACTCTTGGACACTCCTGTAGGGCAATGTAACAGAAACAGTGTTACAGTGTTAACAGAAAAATACCGTAGCTGTAACTGTAGCTGTAGCTGTAGTAGTAGTAGTAGCAGCAGCAGCAGCAGCAGCAGCAGCAGCAAGAACAGTACTACATTAATCAATCAACCGGCACAGAGGCATTGTACAGCTGCTTCACAATACACAGCCATGAAATGTTGACAACATATTTTACTAGTGCTTCATTTCATTGTATTCCCAACAAAAATAAAGTTTAAATCTTACTACAGGTGTGTTAATTTGTGAGTGAATTTTACCTGGCTACAAGTATTTGTATCTGATCAACTGTATCAATGGTCTCATTACAGGTGAGCATATTGGACAACAGTACCTGCCAGGGGTTGACCGTTTTTCCGCCAGGTTACCGTGGAGACCGGGGGATTGGCATCAACTATACACACTAATGTGGCATCCGCCGCATCTCGAATATTGAGCATGTCATCGAATGGTGCGAATGTAATAAAGGGGGAATCTGAAAACATGAACACACAAATCTCAAGAAATGTGAGAAACGTCAGATATTGTGTAATCATTAAAAAACAACAACATAATTTTGCAGAATATGCTCAGACATTTGTAGGATTATTAGTTGAAAAAAAATATCATTGCATCATACATTCTTAAATATTCTGGCAATATTCCAGCTGCCACCCAACAGAAATAGGCTTCATGCATGGTACATTTGTACTGATGTGGGAACTGAACCAACACCATGGTGGGCGGGCGGCCACCTTAACCGACACGCTACCGCTACATGATAGTGCCAATAGTAAAATACTAAACACACTAAAATGTGACTGAACACACAAAATAGATAGCCTAGTGGTTAAAGTGTTCTCTCATCACTTCACAGACCAAGGTTCAAATCCCCACATGGGTACAATGTGTGAAGTCCATGTCTGTTGTCCCTTGCCGTGACATTGCTGGCTATTGCACTCAGCTTTAGAAAATATCCAGTATACTTACACTGAACTTGCAAAACTTGGAATGTGCCGAGGGGATTTTGTGCGTTCACTTCGTTATACACAACACACGTATAATTAGCTTGATGATCAGTCCTATCTAATACAATAGCTAAATGACTAGACGATACTCCCCCTATTGTTGGGGCTGGGTTATTTATGATATTGTCCAACTGAATTTGTCCATTTTTTAACCAACGAATTGTTGGGTTGGGATTGCCTCCCCTTGATTTACACGTGAGGCCTAGGACTTGGTTCTCCCTGTAAGGATTTCCTGTGGCATTGGCTTCAATACTTGGTGGATCTGGGGGCACTGAAAATATAACATACATTTTCTGAATCAAAAAAAGTGAAAGATATGTAGAAATATTTTCTGAGAGTTGTTGAGATCTTATTAAAATGTAAATTTATTACTGCAGAGGCCCTTAACCTTGACCTTTCAACCTCTACCTTAATCCTAGACCTTGAACCCTAAAACTCAATATCTCACCTCTGACCCTGACCCTCCACTGTTTATTGCTAAATTCCGTAATTCCCGAACAGACTTAATTATATTCAGGGACAACCTACTAAAGTGAAAAAATGTGACAATTTTTAAACATTTCATTACAAACAGGAATCTTTAGTTTTACATTCCATTGTAACTTATTCTAAAGATTTCTCCTCATCTATTTCATCACAGGGTCAATAACATTTATTAAAATTTACTCAAAAGAAATAAAATTATTAAAACAATAAAACTAATACTTACACAAAACTGTCAGATTTGCTGACTCCAGCCCAAGATCTTTCACATTGCATATAAATTGTCTATTATCTTCTTTTTTGATATTTGTTATAACTAAATTAAACTCTCCTTGAATGACGTAATTAGCTGGTGCATTGAAGCGGTTGCCATCCTGGAACAAGATATTGTAGGTGGAATCATGCCAGATCACCGTTCTCTGTCCTCGGTCATCAATCTCACAATGGAAAGTCACGTTGCCGCCGACTGCCACGCTCTGACTCTGTGGCTTCCTCTTCCAGGAGACCGCTGATATTGCTGCAAGAAGCAATGTTCACAGTGTTACGAACCTTCAGTTCTCACACAGCATAATCTGCATCTAACAAGTCCATGATTTATGTACACAGTTTACTTTGTAGTGGCTGATTCTACATGTTACAAACCACTGTCTCTAACTCTTACAGAAGACAATATCAAGGAGATGTATCAAGGAATTGCTGCACCCATTGTTCCCATGCTTGGAACTGGACCTGCTTCGCTGGTGTGCTGAGCAAGCACTATAACCACAGGTCCACCCTACAGCTCATTCAAACTACTAACACCTTTCATCGGAGCTTTCAGTGTATCACTGGCATTGTCCTGACTTTTCATGAAATGAAGTCTGGCCAAGCACCAAACTAGAACAGACTTTTTATTTTAACTGATGTTTTTCACCAAGTTGTGAAGACAATGTGTTAAAAGAACTGTCTGTGAATCAACAGCTCATCAAAGCCTCCAGAGAAAATACCACATGCAAAGGTGGCCATTAATATACTCCTCCATGCTTATACGTCACTGCCAACACATTTGAAACCCGTTCTCACTTCCTAATGGCAAAATAATAAGCAAATCCCTTAGACAGCACCTCTTTATCACTTCCTAATCTAATAAAACTGCCTTTTATTTCAAATGAGAATTTAACTGCATGTTAGTTTGGAGGCAATAAACACTATGAGTAAAGAACGTCTTCACTTTCATTAGAATCAGAGGTTGCTAAGATGTATTTAAATCTCATTTGGATCATTTTTTCAATATATTAAATGAAATAATGTAAAACGTTTGCAATTGTTTAAAAACTATTCAAGTAATGGCAAAACAATTCAATTATTCATTTTTTCACCCAATTTACAACCAATCAGCAAAAAATGTGGAAAACACTTGCCTAGATGTGGCCTTGTGTTTATACCCAAATCAAATTCTCTCCGTTTCATTTTGAGTAATTGAAAAGTGATTATTTTTTGTCATCTTTTAAAATACAGATCCTCATGCTTGTGTTTATCACACTCTTAAGTCTCCACCTGTTATTCCTCTCACAGTTGAATGTTTATTCAAGTCCATGAGTTACCTCCCTTCGACCACAAACTATTTAAAATCTTCAACAGTTTCAGTTTTTCAGGGTACATGCTGAATTATTTATAACTTTTCAACATCAAAACTATCTCAGAACTTTCAGAAATAATAACCAGTTTGAGAATTTTGTGAAAATAAAACACAGTTGTAAAACCAAATTGAATTTTGTAGAATCTTATCAATCAAATATGAAGATCCAAATGCTACTGTTTGCTTAATGCCAGGCTATTTAGTTTAACTTTGAAAAATAGTTTATGGTGATACGTTTTGCTGTTTTGAACCTCTGCAAGAAACAGTTTAATTAATGAATAATTCTGTGTTGTAATAAAACTGTCACTGCTTGTCATACAGACCCTGTTCATCAGACGGGAACATCCTATATCAAAAGACTTTAATAACTGTATATTTTTAATCATCAACACTGTATAAAATTCAATAACTAATCACCGATTTTAAGCTGCTTTGGTGTGTAATATCACATGAAATTGAACTTACGATTGTCATATCAATAAAAAACCAAATCAGATTTGGCAAACTCTGACTGAAATCTAGTCCTAACATTTATCACATGACAAAATCCCCGAAAGCTGTAAAATCATAAAGATTTCAATCACAGACATTTTGATTGCTTCCTGCCTTCTGACCAAAGTGTGAAGATTCCTCAGAAATAACTATGATTACAACCAAAATGGGTCTGCACCAAAGACGGATATTGTAGAAAAATATTAATTCATGTTGGTTTCCATCAGTAAATACTTTCAGATGCCATGGGATCTGATGTTTATATTCGTTACCGTGGCGATGTGATTTGATTAGAAGTATTGACTTGGGAATTCAGAGGAGAGTCCTACATGGGTGATTCAGCTGGTCATGAAAGATACATTTTGCAGGATATCAGCGTGACGTTTATACCCTAAAAGCCAACCGGGAACAAATTCAGAAAATTTTGCACCTTGTATAAAAATTTATTTTTGCCATAACATTCAAATGTGCAATGGTAGACTATTTATAGGGCTTATTGCACGTCATCTTCCACCACCGAGAAAGTCATTATCAGGATGCCGAGAGAGGTTACAACAGTATTTATGCCAGTAATTACAACTTTATTTTATGTAATGCACACCCTCTCAGTCATAGCGCTACAAATATAGCAAGATTTCAGCAGTAGAATTTATAACCAAATTTTCATAGCAAACAGAAAAAGCAATAAATATTTTTCAGATGTATTATCAACACCTACCTAAGGAAAAATTGATTGTCTGTATTTTGCAAACACTGTTGATTGTTGCAAAAGAAATGCAGCGATTACCATTATATGAAATCTCTTCTCCATACAAAGTGTCCATTTGACTGCCAATTAGTCATTTGGCCAATGTCGAAGATGATGAATTGCAAAAACATTCCTGATCCTAACAATCAGCCTGCTACCGATCGGACATCAATATCAGAAACCACTTATTATCAATAAACGATTCTAGGATCAATTTACAGTTATTCTGCCAGGAAAATATGATTGCACTCGCAAAATAAATAACTTGTCCTATAAGGCAGAGCTATTAATAACAAGGCTATCTGATCAGATCACATTCTTTGCAAATATTTTAGGAACCTATACAAGTTTATTATAGCTCCTTGTTTTGAGATCTGCCTTTGGTTAACATGCCCTATCCCCACCAATGCTTAATAACAGGCCGTATCCCCTCCAATGCTTAATGACAGGACAGGAGCCTAATGTAGAAGCATACAAACAAATGTTCTCACAATACATGTTGCATTCCATCAATCAGATTCAGTTGAAATCATAGTTCTTGAGGCTTGTAAAAAGTCAATAAAAGGTACATTTTGATTATCTTTATGAAACATTTCCCGTTTTTCCCCAATTTAATGAAATAAAACCACATTTATGCAAATGTCAATGATATTGACATGATATCGGCAGAAAGATATTGACCACCAGTTATTAACAACCGAAACTTTTACAAAGCATATGCACAAAAACAGGCAGGTCACATGATCATCACAAAGCTATCACATGACGTGTCCATGAATATTGTCAAATTCACCACCTGCTGTAAAATTTGATCGATTTTCAAAGTGGAAGTATTGTTGATTTTGTCTGTGATGTAATCCTTCGCATAATCATTATTAATATTTGCCTTGTTGACATGTCTGATCTGTAGATCAGCAACTCTACCTGTTGCCATGACAACCACTGATAAATATCAGTTTATACATCTGTTATCAGCAGACTTTAGAACTGGTTCAATTTCTCAGGTAAATACACCATGCATAAATATGGAAAGGAAAGTATTGTGATCCTGACAGGGATATTTTCTAATTCTGTGTGCAGTCATCAAAAATGCTAACGTTATGTGGAGAAAAATCATATATGTGTTTTTGGAAGAGTTTTTCAGTTCTACTACGAAGTCTCTGGCTTACTGAGGGAGGAAAGTCTGGTGGCACAAGTATAGCACTGATACTGATCTCTAACAGGGGAATCAGAAATCCAAACACATGATGCTCAGTCACAATCATTCTCTTCCTCCATTGTTTGTCTACAATTTCTCTGACGTATTCTACTTCAGTTTAACTGCAAAAGTACCTGGTTGCAATGTAATGGATGTTGAAGGAATTCAATTTCTATAAATTCAGCACCAATATCAAAATAATTTGTTCCTCGTTTTACTCAACTTCCAATAACATTGATATATTTCTACACAACCAAGCTAATAAACAAAATTATTCTTAAGAAAGAGAATTAAACATAGGCAAATCCAGGTGGATATGCAGCATTCCCACTTGTATTCTGGATGTTTATTAAATGACCATTGAAACTCTTGTGAAAATGAGTGAAAATAAAGAGTGCACCCCACCTCTGTCAAACAGTTGTATCCATCCCTGATCATAAGCCAAAATACTAATACTAATTCAAGTAGTTGATTGTCCTATACTCTTCTGTCACCTCGTACTGTTTGCTCTCCTTCAAGTGTATTGTTGCAGTTTTGTGCTTATAAAACAAAAAACACTTGTTCTCTTTCTGAGGAGAACTTTAACTTAACAGAAAAAGAAATGATTCCAATAATGACTATGAAATATGAGGTCATTAATAACCAAATCAATACATTCATACTATATTTCCTGATAATCCCTCTCTCATTTCAAAGGTAACTGCTATTTTCTATCAACTGAAAAACATCAACCCATACCTATGAGACGCTATTCAAAATTCAGCTGATTAATATAATTTCTCAAGATATCGAATTAATTTCTCTAACATACAGTAGTGGACATATTAGTCCCAGAGTATAGAGTGTCTACACCTTACTCAAATTTCTAAATGACTTCTGCCAGTTCTCATAGAGCACATGGTGTCCACACACAGGTGTTGGGCGAGTGAACGAGGGTTCTGTTCCATACACTTTAGTCTACAGCCCAAAACTAGGACATTCAATTCCTTTATCTTACTCAAATCAAATTTAGTTGCTACTAGATCAGCTGCAAATATAGGTTTTCCTCCCATTAGTACCCTCTATAGATCAATGAAATATGAGTTAAAACAGCAGCTGTGAGCAGCAAATATCAGATGTCAGTATGTTATCTCGTCACTTGCATCGTTGGTAAACTTGTTGCAGTGCAATCAATCAATTGATTGGTCTCTTTGAAACATGAACTTTCTCTAAATCAAAACAAAAAATTACCTCAGTATCTGTAATTAACCGTTGTTGTTTAACAACACAGACAACAATGTTCCACACAATCTTGTGATTGATACAGTAAGCATACTGCATGCCATCATTGTAAAGTGGTTCATGAAATGTCACTGCTACATAGGCAACAACAAAGTGTACAAATTTGTTCATCTGATAAAATTACGTTGCCTCTTCCAACAAGCAATTTTTTAAACTTATTAAAACCATGAACTCCATAAAAACATCTATTTTTCTCTTTGCTGTAACATCAAGTAATAATCGTAATCTGCGGTTCACACTACAAAAATCTATTTTTTGCAAACAATGGCAAATAATATGAAGTAAAAGAAAAGTTTGCATGTTTGTGATTATGCTGTACAAGGTCTACTCAGTCGAACATGACACATACAGGACAACCATGTATGTAGTCATATAGCATGAATCATCCTTCCATTGTTTGCTAGGAACATTGACAGCATCGACAGCTGTGCAACACCATCAGTCTTCACCGAAATTAACGACATGTATTTGAACAGGTCACATGCATCAGTTGCAACTAATATGTAGCAATACATCAGGTTTGTCTTTGTCCCTCTGTAATCAAGGAAAATCACTTGATTGAGTGATACACATTCCATTTGGAGAAAACGCCACAAAATGTTACCTTTCCTTTCAAACTAGAAAAAGCTGAAACAGTTTCCCAAAATACAAATTACTTTGTCAATAAATGATCAATGATTGCAAGTTGCGCACTTAGTGACAAGTAGGAGCCAAGCCGTCTTTAGAATCTGTTTGGAAAAATACTTTCTCCTTCAGAAGTCATTCTTAAATTGAAATGATTGTCACATGTCACTGATATCTCAGCCAATGAGTCTTAAGTACTTATTTTGCTGAGCCATGTGTTTGATTCAATAAATTCTGGTCTTTACCGAGTATTTTGTGTTTACTGCAGGATTAAGGTATGATTGTTTGCTCTTCTATAACAGCCATTTTATCTCAACATATCACCACACTAAACACATGGGTTTTTTCTCATATTTTCACGATATTTTGAATTTTATCATTTGTCAATTTTCAAATTCTGTTACCAACAAAAATACCCTTTAGATATACCATATTTATGTGCTATTCTATGAGTTTTTTCACAAAATAATCAAAACTTCAACACATTTCATTGTTGACAAAAATAAGAAATTTAGTGTAGTTCTTGTAATAATTTAGATACTGTTTCAACCATCATCGATCTGTCATCACTTTGTGCTGTTGAAGACCTGGATTAAAGGCGACATGGCCACTCACTGGGGGTATCGGGTACATGGTTCTGACATTGAAAATATAATATGCAGTGGAACATCAATAGCATCGTCCTGATACAGGTCTAGTTTCTTTCCTGGCTGCTATAGTACACTACTTGAGTATACCATCAATGTCCTTCATCCCATGTCAACAAAGGTCAAGGCTGACTGTGAACAAATGCTGTCCCGTTGTGCTTATCATACACTTATATGTCCACAAGATCCTCATAGGGTATTTACAGGTACAGAACATCGGTACTGATTTAGTCATATATGACTGTGTGCATTACAAAACCAAGACTTTATCAATCAAGACTTTCACTACATTCCAGTCCAAGAAATGTGGTATTCCTCCGTACATTTCACTCCTCTAAAATTTAAGAAGCTTTTTAACATTATCAACATTACCAACACCATTCATTACACCAGAGTGTCTATTAACAACAATAATGCATTATTACAACACAATGTCTGTTAACAACAATAATGCATTATTACAACACAATGTCTGTTAACAACAATAATGCATTATTACAACACAATATCTGTTAACAACAATAATGCATTATTACAACACAATGTCTGTTAACAACAATAATGCATTATTACAACACAATATCTGTTAACAACAATAATGCATTATTACACCAGTGTCTGATAACAACAATATTGCATTATTTCTGAATCAGTCTGAATGTCTTGCAACAATATGGAGGAATTTCACATTCTCCTAATTTTTCTTATTTCTAATTTTTTTAGTTTGCTTGCATAAAAAAGCTTATGTACTAAATGCCTTTTGACAACTTCCATATGAACTGTATGCTTTTTTTCCAGGTATATCTCAATGATCAGTTAAACGCTGACCATCAAATAAATGTAAGAGAGAAACATTAGCTTTCCTATCTTGATGTGTACCAAGGGAAACGAGCCTTCACACACAGGTGTGAACAGGTGAATATATCCAGCTTCCGACATAGTCCATGTTGTCATAAAACTCTACAACATCTCACATGCGAAACAACATCATCGCTACACAATATCATAGCTGCTCACATGCCATGCAGACATTACACTCAAATTACACTTGACCAAATTTCCCAACATGTTGGAAATCAGTACTACCCAATTCATACCTCCGCACAAGGAAACCTCTAATTAGTTTCAACATGAAAGACTTTCACAGCTGCTCATGCACCTAACGAGACTCTGGAACGTTGTGATGCAATTCCGACAATATTTCAGCTGTAAAAATGTTAATTCAGTCCACGTTGTCTTCCACCATTGGCTCTGGGCCCGTAATGGAGTACATCTTTGTGATGGGGGCTCGTGTAATTATCAGCCCTTCTTGTGAGGTCATTTCAATGGCACTGGCCTGGAGTACAGGTAATAATACGATCATGACACAATGGTCATTATTCTGTGGTTAGGTAGCTCAGTAACTACATGTATTGTCCCCAGAAGAAGTCTTCCTTTATTTAGGGCAGCGTGGTGTTCCCACTGATACTTCAAGTGACATGGATTCCTTCCTTTCAACTTGAGCGTAAACTTTGATATAACTTTGTTAGGCTATGGGCATATACACGTGAACACACACCAGACAATGCTCCTTGAAACAGACTTGTGTCCTCCTTTTACAATCTCATGAACAAGTCAGAACTAGTGCTTTGTTATTCTAAATATTACAGGGAAAGTTCATTTTGAAGATCTCTGAACAGAACTAAATACATTTTCATATTGTAGTATTATTTCTATTTTAGGAGTTTGTTTATACATATCACAACAAAATTAGACAGTATCAACAAAATATTTCTTCAGCAATATTTGAAGAGTCAACAACAGTTTCAATTGCGATTTTCAACATATATAAATATTCCAATTACACACACACAATGATTTCTTTACATATATATTTACTTCATGGACGAAAACGGATATACTCCTAAATATGATAATATTCTTGATCCTGTATATTCATGAACTAATTATTTCAAATCTACTAAACAAACTATCCTATCTTGTTCCAGTATTGTTCATTTCATGACTGACTGCCCCCAGTTGCCAGGTAATCTACGTTGATATCATGTCAATTTCTTGTCAATCAATAGGCTAGGACAGCCAACAAACCATGCATGAGTTGCCATGGAATAATACCCATATCTATATGGTAGACATAACCCTTAATATATTGCCATTCATGTCTATTGAAGGCCTATGTCATTAGTGCCACAAGATTAAGGGTGGAACACATGGTAGTCTATTTAACCATGAACATGTTCATGTCTGCATTGATAATTAATTAACTCCTTGAAAACTTGAACAATTTGGCAAAAAATGCATCATTGATGAAGCATGGGATTATTTTTTCTAATTTTGAATTTGCAGAGTCAGTAAACCATCAAGGAAATACTAATCTTTAACTAAAGACAACAAATTTTCCTTGAAATACCTTCCATAATAATATGAGTTTTTCAAATGATGTAAAGTTTGAAGAACGACAATTAAACATCTTTGGTTTATAAAGAATTCCAGATTACATCTAGAGATTACATCTGATCCCGGTGAAATAAACTAGTGGTTGACGATATGAGAACTGACTGGTTTTCTGTGGGATGAGATAGCATTGACAGCCATGTTCCATACTGACCAAGCATTAAAGTAATTATCAGCCGACAGCCAATATGACCTAGCAATATACATTCAGCTTGCCTGCAAGTTTACACAGAACCCTTCATGGCAAAATGGGAATAATGATCATGTTTAAGTCTGTCTGTACTAGCCTACACTCATGAAAGTTCTTTATTCTCACCAACTGAGATACCATACCAGAGTGGATACAACCAAGTGCATACCAACTCCAGGACCAAGCTCATGCTATCAGCCCCTAGTTTGTGCAGCCCACACTCTTTCACTTAGAGCCATCTCTGGAACACCGCTGTGTACACACTGACATTCTACCTCAATAAGCATATCTCCCTTCTATTTTTATTTGACCAAACATACGTATTCAGCAATGAATCCACCTAACTGAAACATATTTTTGGAGAATATTAACACAACGCTGAACACAAAGATGGAGGAAGTTCAGGATTTCACTTTTAAAGCCAGCTACACGTTACCTTTGAAAATCAATTATTCGCTTCCTCTTCTGCAATTTTCCTGTCATGTGTATGAGATTATTAAAATTGATTAATGAAGGGTTTGACTGAGCCTTTAAGGAAATACTGCAAACTCATTGTTCGTTCAAATACACCACTGAAAATAAGATTTCCTTTTTCATTTTCATTCAGTTTCATTTCATCTTTTAATACCCCTCCACTTAAAAGTAATCTGGTTAGCTGGGTAATGTGTCCAAAGTGCATGTTTTGTATGGATATTTACTTGAATTGGAGCAGTCGGTTTGAACAAGCATTAACACTATTTGTGCTCCAGAATAAAGGATTTTAGAAAAATCCTATATGACTCAAAACTTCATGATGTCCTATCTTGATGACTTAAAGGAATAGCTGACTCACCAACTAAAAGAAGTGTTTCGCACTATCGACCAGTTTGGTCAGCATTACTGGGATTATGTGCAACACTAGTGACAAAGCCCTACACACATCGTAAGAGCGAGTCAGGTTAGTTTTTCACAACTTTCAGCAACAATCCAGCAATATCACGACAGAGGACACTAGAAATGGGTTTCACACACTGTACCCATGTAGGGAATCAAACCCAGATCTTTGGTGTGACACATTAACCACTGGGTTACTGACATACACTTTTAAATCTCATTAAAATAAACATCAGACGCCAATCCACATTTTGGAACAATTTTAAAGAAAGCTTCACAATTTTTACTTCAGAATCATTTGCGAGTAGATAAACAGTGACACTGATATGTCATTCTTATCACTCATATACATTTAGCACCAACACCACTGAAGTAACATTTTATGAAAATTTTACCCTGATTTTTTTCATCAAACAGATGGAAATGTATTTTGAAAAATGCTTTTGAGGACGTCTTTTACACTGAAAGATCTTCCAGTGACAATGACAACACACCTGTAACGAGTAACAAGGTGTGGTGCTCAGGTATGATAAACATGGCCACTTCGGAAGGGATGAAATGGCATCATGTCAAAGGTTGAGTCTCTGTCCTACTAGCACGCAATCCCATTAATCAACAGTTAATTACATTTTAATGACGAGGGAAATCATGTACAGCGTTTATGAAAGAAAATCATTATGTCATGAATAAACCATGAAGATTGGCACCGGTGCTGTTGTCACAGTAATAGAACAGGCCATGTTCTATTTTTTAATTCTTCTAAAGGTAGAGGTTGTGTTTCAGAAGATGGATCATTAATTCCTTAAAAAAAGTCTAAATTTGTGAAAAAGTCTAAATTAGATTTCTCTTAATGAAATGACAAGATTACCCATACGATCACTAGCATGATATCACAAAACCGATATCCCCAACAATAATAGTGGACTAAAGACATGAAATGTCCACAATTCAAATGCTTCAAGTAAGTTGTTGTATTGAAACACCTATAACAGTCTCCAGATTGAGATGACAATTTCATTCTTGTTATTAAATTGTCTTGATCTGATACAACAGAATTCTGAAAAGAGACAGGGATATGACATTGAAATAGGGGTCTCTATGATACTGGGAACAATGAGCTGACAAGCACCTGCAGTTGCTGCACAGGAAACCCTATCGGATTGGGGGGGATAAGGGTAAGCTACTCAGCAGAACATCTTTTAGAAGCTCAAATCTGTAACTGAAATCTTGTCAGCTTGATGTAGAAATGGGGCTTATTAACCATTTCCAAGGTAAACTAGGTCACATGCCACTGACAAGGCTGTTAACTAACCTACCTCTGTCAAGTTTCAGGTAAAATACAACTTTCAGGTAATACACAAGTTGCAACTGATATGACATAATGCCCATAGCACCTTGAGCTGGCAATCTGGCTGGAGAGCACCATATAAGTTTCGTATAATATATAAGCTTTAGATAATATATACAGGTTTCAGGTAATGTTTAAGGGTCAGGTAATATGTAAGTTTCAGGAAATACAAATGCTTTAGGTAATACATAAATTTCAGGTAATATATATGTGTCAGGTAATACATAAGTTTCACGTAATACGTAAGTTTCAGGTAATGTTTATGTTTCATGTAACATCTAAGCTTAAAGTAATAAACAGTCTTCAGGTAATATTGTCCTGATTGGTCATGTCCTGGAGATCTTGGCCATGAAATGATGCAGGTGAAACTAGGCCATATGTATTAGACGTACATTTCACAGGTAACACAGGTAAGATGGAGACCAGTAGCCTATTTCCCAGACTGCCTTGTCAACAGCAATCACATCACTCCTGCTAACCTCACCTCTAATGATACCGTGGCTGGACACAGAGTTCATTCCCACTGATTGACCGAGACAGAAATCCTGGAGTGATGATAATGGCCACTACCTACGTTAATTTCAAAAGTACCAAAGATAGAGACTCAATAGATCATTTTTTCTGGGTGAGTGAACCCATTTTAAGATTTGACAGAATGTAAATATGAGAATATGAATAACTTGTGTTGCTTGTGATTTCTTCATTTTGATAATTGATTCCTGTTGTTGACCTGTCATTTAGAGGAGACAAATGTTTGCTTTACCTGCACACAAAGTTCAGACTTGCCTGGGTGATGGGGCTGGTTTGAAGGTACAATGGAGTCCTTGTACACCAAAGTGAAACAACGATATTACTTTAACTCTCAGGACAAGGGTGAATTAACAGGATGAGATAGACGATTCCTGCTGTTCTTGTCTCAAGATATGGCTCAAGCTTAGATGAACCCTGAGTGAGTGAGTGAGTGAGTGAGTGGAATCTCTGTACGGTAGTTGATAAGTACATAGTACATCCAGTGAGATCAAGCTAACATTGTCTCACTTTACACAAGTATACCTAGCTCACACTTTTATGTCACAGCGTTCATTACAATCCACCCATATTTGCTTATTGTGAAATATGGCTGGTCATTAAATAATTCATAAAGGTACGAGACCTTAAGTGTGCCTGAGTACACAACATTAAAGTGTGTTCAAGATCTTGTTCAATTATCTCTGCACAAAAGAACCCGTAATAAATTCATAAATCAGACTGGTAAACAAAAACTGAGATAAAATGGGTAGCAACTCACCCCAGTGTCAAACAGTCTCCCAATACACCTTCAAAATGACCAACACCAGGAAATATGAATAACAGCCATGGAGAGTGATGGAAACACTTACATGAAACGTTTTGGATGCCTGTCACATACAACAAGGCTGTCAAACATCTATCACTCTGGAAAATGACTTGACAGACCATTCTCTTCTTAATAACTTGTAAACATTATTTTAATATTCTGACAAGTGTCATGATATAAAAAATCTCACTACAAAAGGTAGTATGAAATTGATGAGATATCACGGGTCATTTAGCCTGAGAGTGAAATGTACGTGTAATGGACGACAATGGGATATTGACTGAAAAGAAGAAACCACCTGATCATGGTCAGTGTCTTGACTGAGGTGGTTGTCACAGGTTTTCTAAATACAACCAGATGGGTGTATTGATGTGTTTGTTTGAGGGACCTCAGACAACAACATGGATGTGCTGTTGCGCAGATTGCTGCGCTGTGCGTCTCTGGTAGTTATTGATATCCTGCTTTTTCAACACACCTGTTTCAAGTAGCAGGATATTCTCATGCTGGGAGAATATCCATGAATTATTCATAAGGGTTGTCAAGAAACTTGCTTTTATTGCACCTCAGTATGCAAATTTATAGCATTGATTGAATGACCATGTCTTCCGTGTTTGTGCTTTGTTTCCTTATGACCTTATGTTTCATGACGAAGAAAAGCATATAATAATTATAACCATCAGTGCCACACCCAACCATCTGCCCACAGCCTGACACTGTCTGACCCAGCACACACCACCTACCCCCAGTGCCACTACACCACCCACCCTACCCCCAGTGCCACTACACCACCCACCCTACCCCCAGTGCCACTACATCACCCACCCTACAAGCAACCCTCATCATTACCTACCACACTTTCCTGTCAAGTTGTGCACTCACCTTAAAAACCAATTCCTATTTTCTTCATACCGCTTATAGCAACTACCCTACTCAATCACAACACCAAAATCCCTCCTACCTCACTCCTGACAAGACCCCATCCACAAACCTTCTGTGAACCTAATCGTCTACAAACCTAAACTCAAATATTCATCTATACCTAAGTCCATTCTCCTCCAAACCTAACCCCAATCAACTTCAAGCCTATCCTATTCATCTCCTCCAAAATCATTAATACACTGTTAATCAAAATCATTAAAAACACTTATCTACAGGCTACATTAATTTCAAAACTAAGTTACAAAATGTTAAACACAAACAAAGTAATAGCTTCGCCCATCCAAACACCACAAACAGTTTATTATGATTCCATCAAATTGAACAATAAGCCACCAAGCTTTTATTAAAGTTAAGCCGACCTTCCTCGGTGTCCAATCTCTCAGGTATTATTGCTCTCTGCAACATCTGCCAGGACGCACACACCCACAACCATTTGACAGACATGGTAAATAAATACTGTCTAGTTTTTTTCCCTCTAAAAGACCTCTAATTCAGTCGGTCTGACAGTTCTGTTATGAATATTATAAACATTAACAACACCTGTGATGGAACGACCTGTCTTCATGGTTACCATGGAAACATAATTCCATTTAAATTCATCATGTCATTCAGAGTCACGGGACACCCAGCTTCATCATCGAAATCATTTATCAATCATATTTTGCTGCAAATATGATACTGAATATCTTTTTTCAAAATTTTTTACCAATTTAGTTCATAGACCATTAACTAGAACTGGAACACTAGATTTTGACGTGTTATGTTCCAAGATTTTTAACTAAAGAAGAACTATGAGTATACCTTTGGAAATATTTACCATTCCAATTCTGTGGTTCCTGTGGAAGTCCTTGACAGCACAGGGGCGTAGGTACCATTGATAAAAATGCACAGGCTTACACATGATTGTTGCTGGAGTGAAAATGTTGGGAAAGCCCTTAATACTATCTGAACATAAAGCTTTGCAACCTATCAGGCCTTTACGGAAAACATCGTCTTAATTCATGCCTGCAGCACCTGTATATGAAAACCTCATTCTCCTTTACACTGACTCATCATAGGGTTCAAAACTTCATCAAATCAGAAAGGTACGTGCTGAGGAAAAAGACCAAGGCCTTGACCATGACTTTCTTGGACAATGACCATTCTCATCAAATAGTTGTCATATGTATACTAAAAGCTTGGCCATAGTCAAACACACTGAAATCTCTCACATAAATGGTCCCCCTCCTTACATCCATACATGTGCTGCCAGTCTACTCAATAAGCATACCGCTCACCCGAAATCCACATGTATTGAAATCCACATGTATTCGATACTTTCAACAGCTGCTGCCACAAGCACAGACTTGACTGGATATTGGCAGGTCCCAATACAATGCCTCATTATGCTACAAGCTTGTTATGAAGCTGCGTTACTACATGCTCAGAAGAAATCATATCTCACTACACCAATTATTGCCCGATCTCAACATAAGCCGTGTAGGATTTATCAGTTTCTATACTGAATTTAATGAAGAGTCGTTGTACGTGTTTCTGGTGACTCGCACAGGTCTTACTTATCAATTATCGACTGATTTACTCTATGAAATGTTTTTTTGGGATATAATGCAAATTGTAAAAAAAAAACATTTCTATACATGTATGATTCATCTGAAATCTTGAGAGATTCTTACATTAAACCGGAATTCATATTGAAATTGGAAAATAAGATTCAGATAAAACATACTCAATTTAACGTCTGTTATTGGCAACAATACTATACAGCATCACCAACAAAGAAGAGATCTGAATATCGGAGTAGTCAATTTGGCTGAAAGGCACATTAACTCAGAAATGATCTTTGGAGTGTGCACTTTTTTAACTTATCACACAAGTGCCAATTTAGCCGAAAATGTCCATGAGGCCTCTTTGTTCAGGCTGCAGCCAAATATCCAGAATAGTTAATCTGTAAGCTTCGGGGAGTTTCTGAAATATCGATGTGTTGAGGTGATGCAATGTGTGGAGCATAACGACATGTCCTCATGAAATCTTACAGCCTTTTGTCAATACAAGTTTTGATTTTCTCGCCCTCCTAAAAAGATTTCACCCTCAATGTAAAGAAACAAGCCTGCTCTCTCTCTCAATTGGAATTAGCAGTGGGCAGTGTAGACACTAGTGTGTGTCGTTCATCAGGGACTATTTTAACCCTGCCTTGTGTCTGGGTATTGACTGAAGGAATCACTCTCTGTAAGCAAAGAGTTAAGCAGCCCCTGGTGGCAGGGTCAAGCAGTCACTAGTGGAACTGTTGTAAAAAATCAGGACCTCTGGTTCATGGTCAATACACAATTGGTGCAGCAACTCAGAAAGCTGTTTTCTGAGTTGCTGAGATTCAAGTCAACAGTAAACAACATCAAATATTTAGTCACCTTTTTGAGCACCTGTCATAACCAGGAATCACAGGTACAACACAGGTATCTCACAGATATGACACAGGTATCTCACAGATATGATCCAGGTAATACACAGGTATTACACAGGTACGACACAGGTATTACACAGGTATCTCACAGATATGACACAGGTATGAAACAGATATGACACAGGTATCTCACAGATATGACACAGGTAAGACACAGGTGTGACAGTGCAGTTTCCAACAAAAAAGATCAAAGTGTTAATGATTTGATGATATCAATCATACAGGTCAGTTCACTTAATTTAGACAAAATAGTTCATGATATCAAAGTGTGACAAAGCAGTTATTAAAGTTGACTATTTCAAGAAAGCAGCCAGGCAGAAATTAGGAAACATGATGTCTAATTTCCACTGTGGGCAAGGCATACGTCTACATCAAGTATGAATCAAATGATGGGCAAGCTGAAAGTAAAGCTGACACTGACACATTCTTCTGAAAGGAAATGTTGACAATCTTTTGACATCAAACCATCAATCAGAGAAGCATATGAACGATATAATCCACAGATATCAGACTGTCTGAATGAGCTTATAAAACCGCTAACCTTTGTTCTGGCATATCAATATTTCACATGATATTTCCAAAAGGCCACTCTTGGAGCGCAGTCCACTTCATCTGTCAAATCCAGGCACCTTTTGTCACCCACATTAACTTGACATGCACACACCCCAAACACAAAAAATCCACAAAATGGCAGAACCTTCCTCAAAAAGATCTTTTCTTCTTAAATTTGTTAAGCATGATCTAGATGGGGCCAGGTCCTGCATCATCACAAAGCTCCTCCTTACAATGGTCAATGCAGTCCCTTGACCATAACCCTCAAATACAATACGTATCCCCTGAACCAGCGACAGGAGGTCTGAGGGGTATACACAGATAACAGGGCCAGATTGGTCAGTTTATTGCTTAAGACGGGATTCTATGTGTACAAATATCATCCATAACAAGCTTCTTGTCTTGTGGGTGGTGGGAGGTACATGAAAATCATTGCCGCTTAACTTACCATCAAGTTTGTGTTTCCTTACAAACTTTTAACTGTCAAACTGCACGATGTACAGTTTCAATATACACTTACAATGTAAAGTTGTGATGTACAGTTATGATACAAAGTTGCGATGTACAGTTACAATGTACAGTAGTATATAGTGACAGGTGTTTCCGAGAACTGACATCAATATTTTCCTGATGAATCTGTTAGCCTAATATGTCATAAATAGGACAAAATTTTACTAACATATAGACAATAAGATAATCTCAAATTTTCGTTATTTCAAAAGTAAACACATGAACAATGCTAAACAAAATACGTTCCATGGCCTTTATGCATAACATGGTGCCTCTCAAGAGACAGTGATCTTGCCAATCCCTGACCAAATATTGTGTGGTATTGTACGGGATGTCTCAAACACAACCTGAGGTTGTCTGACAGGACCGGTGCTTACTCTTTACACAATGTAGCACACGCTCATGTACCAATGGTCAGACCCTTTGACCCTGGTGGTCCCAGAGAGTGACCACAGACCAATCTCATATACGCACTCCACATGTTTCTCATTTCATGAGGATTACAGTCTCGACTACTTGTCTCGAAACACATCGCTACAGACACAGGGCAAGATATTTGTCTCTAAATGTGTTTTTCATACTCTGAAAACAAAAATTTACTCTTTGTGCATAATAAGGCAGATAAAAATATCAGCCTCATGTTTTCAATTGTAATTAATAAACACTGATGAAACCCATAAACTACTCACTCATGTACCTGGGCAGTTTTCAAATCAAGTCTGCAATCTAACTATATCCAAAACTTGGATTAGCATGATAGTACAATATTTTGTTTAAGCCACAAAAAGTCTTTTCCAACAATTGTCATTTTCACACTGATTATGGCATGGCTGAGTTACAAAAGGCCTGAAACAGTGCAATATATATCAGTCATGATTTTACATTAAAAAGTCTCAAACAAGCTCACTGAGATGTTTACATGGACATGACACAGCCCAATCCTGCAGTGATTGGAACACACAATGTCAAAACAGGAAGACAGAACAAAGTAAATATTTCGTTAGACTGTCCCCAATGTTCACAAGGCCTGTCCCCCTACCACCCCCCGTCAGTGATACAGCATCGGGTCTCTGCCCATCTTTTCCTCCCTACTGATGGACAGGTAAATTGTCAGGTAAACTCATTATCTACCTGGAAGGGCATGTAGAAGGTCACAATGCAATTTGTGACAGAGAGCTATGTAGGTCTGTGGTAAATAAACGGCTCATGCAGCAATTAAAATAGATAGATGCTGTTTTCAGCCTGGACTGACGATGGTTTGAAAATGAAGGGGGGTAAATTTTGAGACTGACTTCACTAATCAGGCAGAAGGAAGTTGCTGAATAGTAATATATGGTGACCATTGTCAAAGGACATGGTTAAATCAAGACAGAGTCTGTGTCAGGTCAGGCTGCAAATGAATCATGTGTATGAATCATGACAAGTGTGTTGACAGAATGATGACAGACCATGTTGAATTGTGATGTTCCACCCATGTTTGAATCTTGCAAGACCATGTTGAATCGTGGTAGACTAACAACACTTAATCATGACAGACTGAGTATGTTGATTACAAAAAGGTCCACCATGTTGAATGATGACCGACCAAACCTTTATGAAAATACCTACATGAAAAAGATTTGAGCCAAACACTTCAAATATCCAATATTCATTTAACAGTTTAACAACTAACATTAACAGACTAAAATTGTCTGAGACAATGGCTTATGAAGATGACACAAAATATTCAACCCCTTTGTGAGTTAAAAGCTGATTCTAATTTGACTATTTTGCAAATTACTTTTTATATGTATTTTTCCAAAAAAATTCCCAAAGATGAAAATATTTTTATAAAACAAATTGCTTTCTTCCATTACGACTCTGCATGAAGATGACAAAAAGAGCCGAAACTAATACTGCGATCACTATATAGTAATATGATACTTTCCATTAGACCAACCTTAGCATCTTATCTCTCCTGATGACTTCTAACATGATATATTGCCATACATAATGGGTTTTCCCTACTTACAAGGCTTCCACTCACTCTTTCACGCAAAACAATATATGGTCCTTGAACAGTTTCTTACAGATCTTATAAATATTAAGTATATCTTTCTAAAGTCAATGATTTACAAGGAATCACCCTTCTGCTCTAATAAGGGACCCCATAGACACATGCACATCTGTGATTATATTTCCCTGATAACTTGTATATTAACCACGCCGTAGACTGGGACAGTTATGAGGATAAAGCCTGCATGTTCGCATGCTGCACCTCAGGAGAATAATTTATCTGTTAAATGATAGGTATTGCTTTCATTTTCCATCTTACATTATGTAGAGCACCTGTGGTGAGATTGAAGTACTATTCTACAATATTAAGGTCACATGCACCCCATACAGGTTTTACTGTGCCCACGGGGAAACTCAAACCTGGACTTTAACTTGACACCCTAATTGTTATTTGATTGTGTAAACAATGATGTCACAATGATTTGTGAACTATAGTACTTTCAATGTAGTGGTATCTGCTAATGGAAGCAAGTTGTACATGAAATATGATTTGAACCTCCTAAATAACGAACTTTCTGATTACAATTATTACATTAATAAGAACAAATTGCATTTTCTCAAGAAATTTATTATTTCTACATGGTAATCATTGTGATAAACAATCATACCTATACTCAAGCTAACATTTAAATGGTTAAACAATTAGAGACGCAAGAAAGTGATATTTTCCTGAGAACAAATCATATACTCATTTTCGCAAGTGATGCTTTCAACATCCGATAAATTATTAATCCCCTCTTTATGTTAAAATGTGCAAATTGAAGTACTACATTTAAGCCAGAAAGATTCATGATTGTACAAAAAAGGTTATGAATAAAATATAATTGACCAATATGTTTTTGACTTGATAAAAATTTTTTGTAATTTATTATAGATGAAAACTGAAACGGAAAAATGAAAATGTATATGGCTGATGGCTCTAGGGCTGATTGACAGACATGGCTGTTTGTGGTAGAGATATAGTGGCAGTTCCACTACACCAACCTGCAATATAGTTATCATACGCAAGTTCATGTACCAGCAAACACGGACCCTATCATCATCACTGCAGTCATCACTGTTTTCACTATCATCATCATCATCATCATCATCATCATCATCATCATCACCACCACCACCACCACCACCACTGCCATCATCACTGTTTTCACTATCATTAAAATCACTATAATGATCATAATAATAATCATCATCGTCACCATCGTCATTGCTGTCATCATCATTACTGTCAATTATGATCACCTTAGATGATCATGGTAATGAGGAACATTATGTTGATGAATATTCTGACATCACCAGCAGCAACTTCAACATCACCAGCAGGAGCTTCAACATCACCATCAACAGAACTGCTTTTCCCCATCATAACAATATACACAATTATTCTCCTAACAATAATTAATGAATCCTAATGATTACTGATGAACAAAATTGAAAACTTTAGAAGAAAGTTTCCATGATAAATATCAGGTTCCTGGTACAGGTTTCAGTATAGCCCCTACACACTTAAGCAACATACAGATTTCATCTCAAGAACTTTGCTTTAAGAGCTCCACCGACCACCGTACATATTGTATATGTCAGCGATGAATTGATGAATTGTAAATGTGCTTGGTCCCTGTTCTTATCTCTGACGAATGAGCAGATTCACCTTACAGAAAACTCAATCTTTATCTGGAACTGTGAGTGGTTTGCTCACTGATTTTGGTTCTAGCTCAATAACCGCACATATCAGATACTCTTTATGTCTTTACTCAATCAGGCAAAATATATTATTAATACGTTAAGAAACTACAGACAAGCTAAAATTTTCTTTCCTTATTTAATTCTTTTTTTTTTTGCAATTTATTTATTTACTTTCATCAATGTTTAAGCATAATATCTGATTATACAGCAAGTGATCCAGTCGTTTTTTCAATGTAACATAAACATTGAATCATAGCAGTATATAACTAATGACCCACTTGTCTTAACAGAGCACTGTTTGGGACAGTATTACAAGTTTCTCTCTCTCTTTCTCTCTCTCTCTCTCTTTCTCTCTTTCTCTCTCTCTCTTTCTGTGTGTGCGCGCATGCGTGTGTGTGTGTGCGCGAGTGTGTGTGACAGCACACTCAGCAATATTTCAATTATATGATGGCAGTACGTAATTAGTCATGGACCAGACAATCCAGTGACGGTCATCATGAGCATCGGTCTACACAATTTGGATACGAAAACATGTGTCAACCAAGTCAGGGAGCCTGACCTGTTGGTCAAATCTTTCAACAAGCATGGTTGCTGAAGACCAATTCTAGCAGCCATCTACATGGGAATGAAAGACAGGTTATACAAAAACACAACGGCATGCAAGATGTTATCTAATATTACACTGCAGCCATTTGTTTGAAGGATATCTATGTTATCTTAGATCAACATTACTCACAGTGTTTCTTTTATGAATCCACACATTCAGGAAAAACACGAACAGTTAGGATAAGTTATGACATAGTCTGTTACCATGAAGATGAACTTGATAAGACCCAATCAGCTTTCCTTTCCCAGTATATAAATGTTTCGGTCACAATCTAGAAGTTTTCCAAGCAAATGACAAAGTTTATTCAGCAAGTTTATGATAATGGTAAACTGGTCTTTCACCAGATAATTCTTTCCGCCCAAGAGTGTCAAGATGACAGATTGAAGGAGGGTTATATGCTGGCAAGTTGGTTCCAACAAACACTGTACCCCTCTTACCAAACACAGCTGTCTCTCGATAACATGGCACCGTTTCCCTCACATTATCTGTGTGCTGCTCAACTTTCTGATTAGATAATGCAAGAGTCTTGTTGATTTCAGTCAGCTATTAAAATTAGCTACTTTGCTCACCGGGGGATGTTTGGAGATGGAGGACTTTGTGATACTCTGAACATATAGGCAGTATGTCTACTTTTGATAAGATTTATATCCAGTGTACACATGAAGATGTGGGTAGGAGTTGGCTTTCAGGCACCAGAATTGTCTGTAACTAATGGGACTGGATGGCCAGGATGCCTGTTTGGTTTGTGTGCTACGGCAAAAATAGTGCAGCATTAAACAACAAGCAAACAAACATATAATATTAATAGATGTGATTATTTCTTTGGAGGGTAGAAAACACTTTATTAAGTACACCAAACAAGCCAACAGACAACACCAGTAGATCTGACTTTTTCTTTGGGAGTAGAAAACTTGTATAAATACACTAAACACACAAAACAAAATATGTACAAATAAGGGAAACACAATTTTGAACTGATAAAAAAACTTTAGTTGTATGTTAAAAATAAAGTGAGTATCACCCACTGTGACTAGACCGACTACCCAGGAGTAATATGCCCACCTTTAACCTTTGACTTAGCCCCTTTGATCATGATGCCAGGTCTGTCTATCCCATGCCTTGAATCATAACACATATCTCCCCCTCTAGCATCAAACACATCCCCATAAAATCACAACTTGAATGAATGGAAATTTTCTGCTTTTTCAAATGAATACCGACAATCCCATGCCATCAAAGCAATTCATTATCTAGCCACAGTCACCCACCCCTAACTTGCACCCTCCTTGGCTGTTACCTCATCTGCCATCTACAAGTTCTATCAAACACATGAAACATGCCCCACTTCACACCTCTTCTCTATATTACATATGGAATCTGACACACGCACCCTCAATAGACTATCACCACAGCACAGCATGTGGTTCTTACATAATCCTCATTGTCTATTACACAAACACAAACATTACAACAATTTCACACAAAACTATCACTTAGGAGAGCTTTTATGAATGTAGTTTAACTTCCCTTTTAACAGAAACCACACAAAGCAGTTTAATTAACAATCTGACCTTCCTCACCTAATGTACCTCCCTGTACAATCACACTCCCAAATATACCCACCACTCATACTCTTTAACCCCCAACAATGATTTGTAACAATTCAACACTTATCCAAATGAGTCAATTCATATGAATCTGTATTTTCTGCTGTTTCTGACAAATGGCCACACTGGACAATTGTTTCCAACAATTTCTCACATCATTCAACAGCCCTTTGGCCATTGCATAATCTCTCATTGTCCAGCCTTGGTCAGGTCAGGTGTGACTTTTCCCTGGTTGCTTAGAGGCAGGTGTGAATAATCCTTTGTCATAAAGCTACAATCATTCTCACAAAGTCTGACCTAATCTCTTAAACTTACAGAGTTACCTAAAACCATGGGCACTAGATAAGATATGTTGAGATAAGATATTTATTGCATAACATTCCATTACAAGGGAACAGTGGCAATGTTCAATAAACTACAGATATAAACATAAATGGTACAAAGACATAGAAATACACATAGATGATCCTATCATAACAATCCAACATTAGAGGCTACATAAGCAAGGTATATAATGAATCACAGTAACAAGACATACGGTATGATGTGTATAATAATAGCACAATCAAGAAGTCTTCTATATTTGTTTGAAGTGATGCATATTGTAAGATAATCAAGCCACTAACCCCTCTGACCACACAGAGATGTTATCAGTTTTATAGGTGAGGCATAAACACCAGACAGAGACTTATTTCAATATGAATCTTATAAACTTCAGTTGCAGACTCCCATTTCATCAAATCTTTACATAAAAAACACAATATATATCAGCTGAAAATATACCCAAGTCTGTTCACATAGTAAAACCTATAATTTGGAAGAGTGAGCAAAATTTTATCATAAATTTTCTGTTTTCAAGTTGACATGCCACTGGTGATGAACACTAGTTCCCTGAAAACTGATAACTTATTTGATATGTTATTTGTCGTGTACACAACAACGACCATGCAGCATATCATCCAGGTTTGTGTTCTGCGAGAGAAACCAACATACTGCTCACACTGTTAATTAAGACAGCACCGGATCTGACATTTCCCTTGACAACAAACTTTATCTCCAAACATCACGCAAAGGATTATACAAACACAGCTGAAAAATCGCTTTTCTACATTTTTTTAAGTCTGCAAAAATCATCTACATGCTCCCTGGAACACCAAGCAAATTCTTTCATACTCCAGCAGCAATTGACTTATCAAAATTCCAAACTCACAAAGCCAAAGTTATCTAAACACCAAACGTCCCCCCTTCTTATTTAGCTTATCAGAAACTCTATCTTTTTTATAGCTCAAATTAGGAAAGAAAATATACTTTGAAACTCTCACAGGGAAGATTGTTATCTCATCAAGCCCCACCCCTGGCGTTTAATGATTCCAACATCCAGCGGATTCACCTGCTGAGGGGGATGAATTCCCTCAGAATGAACTGACCCCAGACTTAAAAGCATAAACATGTCTGATAAGTCACCGAGGGGGTTGGCACCTGCTTTGGAGTTGTTCTGCACACAGGAACTGATGGAAGCAGACCTGTTCTAACCTCTCATGTAAGGTTTGTGTCACAACTGTTTCAGATCCTTGACTTCTGTTGAAACTAAAAATGTCCAACTCTACATCCTTCTATAACCATATGGCAGTTGGGATATTTTTCAATGAAATTTGAATCTTTTGGATATACATTTTAAAATGAATATTTAAAATGTATATTCATAGCTCTCGAGAACTATCTTTTTCACTGAAACACGCAAAGCTCATAAATCACATTTCTCAAAACTATGCTTAAGTAATCAAAAACTCAAAAATGAAACTGGAAGATATACACAACCTGCAACACAACAATATCTCTGGAGACATGTAATGTCCTAGAGGACGAGCACCTTTGTACAAACCATCACCATGACAGAGAATCACATCAAAACAATCCTTAATCATGACCTAGTATTTGCTTTATTCTGCAATAATGAACAATTCTTAACCCTTTTAACAAACATATGTCCAGAAACAATCTCCAAGACATCGCATCTCCAATTTTAGATATATTCCATATATCACCTTGTCTCCTTGCTCTTCATATTGTTTCCATGGTGTTATATTAAATATATTTTTCCAGTGAAATTGTAACAATGTAGCTTACTTATATGCAGAGTGTATCTGTGCGCTTCAACCTTGTACATTTGTACCTGTTGTGTTTATATTTGTAGTTTATAGAATATTGCCATAGTTCCTTTATGGAGTGCTATGCAATAAATATCTTATGAGAAAGAGAGTAAAAGATCCTTTCGAACAAATGGCTACCACCCTCGGATTTGAGATCGGCTGACAATACAACATTTTATCGCAGGTCACTCTTCCTCGAAGCATGACATCGTAAAGAGCAAGGTAGGGAGGATGTTTCCACACATCCCGGGAATCTGGTCATGTGACCTATAGCTTCCCACTGACCTAAGTCACAAAGTCTTTGAAAAATATCAGAAAAGTCCAAGGAATGGCTGGAAACATTGAAGAAACAGAACACATCAGCATGTGATGACCATTAAGATGGGATCTTTTCCTCCTCTTTCATATTAATGGTCACACACATAGTTTCCAGGGAAATATTTCAGTACATTAACTATGGATTTCTTGGCAAGAAAATAAACATGTCTAACAAATCCTTGAGTCAGAAGCACCTGTTGGATGTCATCTTGACGTCAAAACGCTCCAAATATTTAGTCTAGTCACTAGACGAAATAATAAATAAGATTGTATTCAGGTCATAATTTTATAGTAATATTTCAAACATACTCCAGCTGTTCCTGTTTGTTTGATGATGTTTTAAATGACGTAACCTCAGAATGTTTGTCCTCTGAGGATATGAGATAAACTTCATAAGTTTGTGTAAATCTTACTGGAAAGCCATCACTGATGTTATCGTCAAAGAAAAAACAGGAAATGTGACAACTGTCTTTCCATTTCAAGTATCTCAATACAAACTGGCCCAAACAATTTTTTCAAAGCAAAAATTGTTACTGTAAAGCATCAGTTAGATTTCACCAATTTCAACCCAAATAGCTGACTACAAATTTTACTAGCTTTTCAGTTGACATTCTTTGTTCCAAAATTTTCGTCTAGGCTTCAAACAAACTCCACAACCTATTCAAAATGAGCAAATTCCCATGGGGGCGGGGGACAGGAGATGTTAAACATTACAATACCTGTTAACGAACATACAAACTACACTCAGCAGGGTTTACCAGTTTAGTGCTCATGGTGACTTCAAGTAAAGAAGTCTGGGAGCGGCAAGTGTCGCCAGTGTACGTAAATACCAACTTCTCAAACAACATTCTCTCAATACGCAATATGACCTGAACTGCCACAGGATTGGTTTTGACACTTGGCTTTGGCAACAAACGAGAAGTCAAAGGAGTATTTGCCAAATAATATCAGCAAACAATCTCTGTCAGTGTAAACTGTCGTTCACATATTTGTTTCATCGTAAAAGAACATTGGTTGTTATACTGATGCTGTAGCATTCATGATACATGATACATGATACATGATACATGATACATGATACATACTTGTAATATAGCCATTATTCCATATTGTCAGATTTCTGGGGTGTGGGGGTGTGGGGGTGGGGTTATACTGCCAAAAAACATTCATAAACTGTGAGTGCTGCAAGATTATTAAAATTGTTCACTTGTATACAGAACACATTCAACAGTACAACATTCAAGTACAACATTACGCAGGCTGAAGACAGATGAACCTGAAGAGACCAGATAGCTGAGAGTGTCAGTGGGTACGGTTTCTACGACGCTTTTTGAAATATTCCAGTAATATCACATTATGAAGTATGCTGTTTGCTTGTTTACCAATCTATGTTTAGTTTGGAAATAGAAACATATTTAAACCATATCCTGCTGTTTGATGCTCCAAACAGATTTTACATTTTACACCTGTGGCAAATACAACTTGGGTCTTTCGTTTGACTTGTGAACACTTTAACCATGGGGCTACCTCAACAACCCTTACAAGAGGCCACAAGTGGTAATATTTGAAGATTTGTGACCATAACAACATATCTTTATTGGTGGTAATGTTATCTTCACCTTTAGAACACTTTCTAAAGATTCTAGAATACTGCCACTGTTTATACATTGATTTGGGCACAAGGAACCAACAGATGACTACAAAACCATTACATTAGAAGCTTGTCCACATATTCCAGTATTCAACATTTCCCTGCATCCATAATGAAGACACAGTGCCACAGTCATGTTCTTCACACGCTCACGCTGTGTCCTTCTTCAATCAATCTTTATCAAGGCAAAACAGAGTAAATTACTCCATTCCAGGTGGCTAAGGTACGTCAAGGTAATCCATCTCGCCATGAAAATCACAAACCAGCTCCCAGAAGAGAAGACGATCACAAAAGTATAGTCACAACTAGCACATGAATCTCATACAAAATTTATCCCACACTGACTAACATGAGAACAGGATTAATCTGAAATAGGATCATGGTTCATTCTCCCTGACATCCTGATTGCACAGAGTTTATGGGTTCATATTTTCATGCTAAGCTAAATCTACTTCCACTGTCCAATGTGTTCATATTTTCAGACCCATAAAAGATCTGGCTTAGAAAGGACATTCAGTAACCTATGCTGGTGAATAACGGGGCTGGGTGGTCAGGCTCGCTGACTTGGTTGACACATTTTTGTATCCCAACTGTGTAGAATGATGCTCATGATGTTGATCACTGGACTGTCTGGTCCAGAGAAGATTATTTAGAGACCAACGCCATATTGCTTGAATATTGCTGAGTGTGGCATTAATCTAAACTTACTCATATTTGCATGTTCAGCTAAATCTGCTCCCACTTTGCATGTTTTTCAAGTACGATTCATCCATGATTCGACACTGGTATCTCAATACCATACTATCACATGATAAAATAACCATATTACTTTAGGGAACCACATCGGCAACTCACACCAAAATATATGTTCTGTTGAAGACAGAAAACATTATGACCAATCCAACATTTCCTCTGACATTAATTTCCCTGAATTCACAGGCGTACTTAATACCAAATAAACCTTACATTTTATTCTGATAATCGTATACATAAACTTCCTCAAGTATAAAATAACACTCAAATCATACCTCAATTCACTGAATCGACAGTAAACGAAAAGCATCCGAATCCATCTTTCCACATACAAGTTTTCTAAACATGATTATTAAATTGGCTCATTAATCTCCCTTCTATTGTGCTACAATTATACCTTGCTGACGTTCTATTCACAAGACACCAATCCCTCAGTGATGTTTTCATACAAGCGTATACACCCATATTTCTATCAGGCAAAAGCTTGCTCGCCATACGAAAACATTTGTGTTCAATTCAGTATGTCATAAAGTGACATTACAACTAAGATTTCAATGCCTGTTGCTTCCATTCAGCCTTTAGCCGGGCTGTACGGGACAAATTTGAATACTCCTGGGCCTTTGTGAAGCAGATTTCTACCTGCCTTAAACACGACGTTTGATGTGCACTGATTCAACCAACTGGCTCAGAATACGCCTTCATCATAACCTCCAAACATTGAGCACCTATATGTTTCCTATTGCTACCACTGAAGGTATCTTTCACAGAATTATACATGCGTCAAATATGTTATTCAAAGTATTTCATCTCAATACTGATATGTCAAGGATTCAAATAGAGTGACTCGTTAGATGAGCATGAATCTTAGTATATGGTTCTGGCTCTGGGAGATGTACTATTAAATAGTCAGTGTAATTATTGAAAACATTAGGTCTGGATGGAGTTCCCCTTAATTGCTTCACATTTTCAGATCACATATTCATTTGATTTTGGGTTTGTTTGTCTGACTGTTTTCAAGTAAATAAGGTGCAATTTGAAAAAGATGGGAGTTGGGGTGAAGTTCATGATTCAGATATGTTGAACCAAATGACAATCTCTTCTGGAAGGGTTTGGGTGAATGAGTGAGTGAGTGAGTGAGTGGGTGGGTGGGTGGGTGGGTGGGTGGGTGAGTGAGTGAGTGAGTGAGTGAGTGAGTGAGTGAGTGAGTGAGTGAGTGAGTGAGGGGTTTAAGCTGCTATGATACTGCTCCAATGTTCCAGCAACATATCACAGCAGGAAGGGGCTAATGTGCTGCTCTAGACATTAACAATACAAATGATTGTGAAATGCTTTCAGCAATACATTTGAATGTTCAATATGTTATAGTTTGTACCTCTCATTGTCTGAACACAAGCACATTTTTGCATATCTGAAAATATTCTTCTTCACAACAACCTCAGGCACTGAGATTTTATATCACCTGTTGCCCCATCAGTGACAATCCAACTGTTGAATATCCCAATTACTCACTGACATGCAAGCTTAAGCAGAATGGATTGAAGTTGCACAAGCACAGCTTTTGTTCAAATTCACCGAAATGAAAAATCTCGTTTTTAAGAATCTAGACTCGTGTTGAGAACACTGTTTGGCAATGCATACAATCTCCGCATGGAAAACGGTTTTGTTTGCTTGTGTTTAAACAGCACATGCACATTCAAAGTGGCTGCCATTTCAACACAATGATACACAAATGCATCACTGCCCACTAAAAAAATATCTTTTCAAAGTTTACAACCCAGTTTCTCATCATGAATGACTGCATGCATTCATTCCTTAAGTAACTTACCAATACATACATCTAACCTTTATATCAATTACATATCCTGCAATATAGGACA
Source organism: Haliotis asinina (assembly GCF_037392515.1). Taxonomy (NCBI): domain Eukaryota; kingdom Metazoa; phylum Mollusca; class Gastropoda; order Lepetellida; family Haliotidae; genus Haliotis; species Haliotis asinina. Next base: position 3,666,213 of record NC_090280.1, read on the forward strand.
TCCTATTAAGGACCTCAAAGCAAAACATTCTTTTCCAGCCATAAAATTCATGAAACATATTCCAAACAACTATTATTGTGTGTGACATCCAAAAACTGACCTACTTAGTGGGCAGTAGACATGTGGGTTTTCATTTCAAATCAAACTTTGATCTTTTCAGTTAACAACACACTATGTTTATTATTCCAGGATAATCACAGTTTTCCTCTTTTCCTAAAACAAATGACGAACTGTTTATAGTTTCACTTCAAACAGCCCCAAAACATGTAACCTGGACTTTGCAGTGCATATGTGGAACCAGCCATCTCCACAGCTCAACGGGATTATTCAGATCAGCCAGTTAGTGTACACAGCATCTAAACTAAACATTTGCTTTTGCACAACTTGATAAGCAAAATAGAAATAAAAGAAACGGAGGGGCCTAGCACCAGGTTCGGTAAAAATGGAGTTGGTCAACATGAATATTGAGTTACGTATTCACAACATCCTTCCTATCCAGGAGTGTTAGCAAATGCTGCATAAATTATTAGGTTAAGATAACATACACGATCCCTCATAATATTTGGGTATCAACATTAAGGTCTGTTTAACACAAACATAGACTGTCCTTGTCAGTTGTAAGGGAAACCATACACAGAAACCTGATATCTTGCAGGCTAAGTATATACTAGCTCCCTAGAGACTGCACAATAGTAATCATGGTAGGTCTCATTAATTGCATACACTCATAACATTTTCCCAACTGATATCTAAAATATACACATGCTTTTTACTCACTGCACATGTATTTTCAATATCATGAAGTTATGAGTTTTTCTTCCACTTCCAAACATACATACATACATCTCAAAGCAGTTCTAAACATACATACATTTGATAGGGACAGTAGGCAGAATATGAACCTTCGCAGTTATGTGCACTCTAAATTTGAAACTATGCATTAGTTCCATTGCGAACTAGAAAAACATCACAATGTCTTCAAGGTGGATCACATTCAGACCCATCTGAACAAGATCCCACAATAAGGGAAATAGTATATAAAGACAAAATACTACTTGTACGACAACTTCTTCAAGCTGTATGGCACATTCAGTCCAACCAGAACCTGCAGCCAGTCCCTATAAGTATGACAAGGTATATTACAGTATATTACAAGTTGTTCACTGGTCATGAGTGGGTCATGGGTTGATGTACCCTCCATGTTTGTTATGTTCCCTGAGCCTGAAAGGAACATAACAACCATCAAGGGTACATCTACCCATGGGCCCTGAGGGACCAGTGAAGAACATATTTATCTTAACAAACACCTTAATGTTAATTCTGAACTGTTTGAAGCATGGGTATTGCATTGTACACTTCAGCCAACCTGTGTGAATTATATGATTCTAATTTTGCATGTTGCTGTTTTTCCTTCAGGTATTGTATTGTGTAATTCTCCTTCTTAACATTTACAGGGGCTACATTTGAAGGTTTTGTCAAAATTTATTCATTGGAATGTGAAGCCAAACTTTTTGTAGCCATAGGTAGGTCTGGCAAAATACACAAGAAAAACAGATTTAGAGTTACCTCACTTCCATCGATTTGCATTTGCGAAACATCAGTAATTTCCATGCATCATTCATGATTTAATGTTAGTCAAGATAAAGACGTATTAGCATGAAGAACCCAGTGAGTTGTCACTAGCAGCGGGTACATTGCAATGTACCCAGCTTGTAAGCAGGGTACTTTGCAATGTACCCAGCTTGTAAGCAGGGTACACTGAAAATAACAGAAGAGCACTCAGCCAATCACAGAACGACATTTATGTGTGAGGTAAGATACAAAACAATGTACCAATATGAGAGAATAACCAGTCTTGACAGTCTGCAACAACTAATTACCCTTAGCCAAAAAAACAGACAAAGAGTGACAATTACATGAACAGATCACTGATGACACTAGGTGTTCACAGTCCCAAGTGCAGTTTGAAATTCCCTGATGATCAAAACACCATCAAACCAGTATTTTACAATGTCTGAGTAACACCCTGAACACACCATCCCAACTGGAACTCAGTAACATGAATATCCTTGATTGTCAGGTTTTATCACAGATTCTACTTACAAATACCATTTTAGCTTGAAAACAATTTATTGTAAGAGACACTGGTGATTTTCTCATCAGATGTCCTTTACCAGTAAAAAGATCTAGTTCTACATCAGAATGGAGGTGATCAAAGCACACCAGCATACCTGTATCATGTCGAGGAATCAATACACTGTCGAACACTGATAACGGAACTGCTTCGCAAAACTCCATTACTCCTTAACGACTTTTTCCTTATTTTTTTTATGTTCCGAAGAGAAGACATTAGCTTTAAATCACCTTCCAAATGAGAGTAGGTCCATCAAACTGACATAAGGATAAGTTCATTAAGCCGACATATGTATGGTTTAACTGTCAGGTCGGCTCAACAAAGTTGCAACATGAATGTTAAACTTATGCTAGATTCAAGTCTAGCTGGATATATTTGTCAGTACACACCACTCATCCTTTGATATGAATACAAGATAACGCAGGGATGTTGGGAATAAAATTCAATATACACTGAAAGAGTAAGACAATAGGATAATACTCCATGACATCACAAGATCAATCGATGTGCATTTAGGAAAGATATAACTTCCTGATCTAAAGTGGAATGGGGTATTATCAGTACTGCAATTTCTGTGATGTTTTTGTCCCATTTAAAATGAGCTTCATGGCAAATTATATACCACACTAAATGAAATTATAACTATATTCCACCCATGTAATTAAAAATAGACAACACACACATTAGCGTCATGAGAAATGCCTGTCCTGTTGACATTAACTATGCCTGGTATATAGGCAAAGTTTTGTTGCCCATTCCCTCTCCAGATTTTCTATCACATTACATCTTATCCTGCGAGATCCCTCACTTGACCGCTAGTTTATCTGTCATCCACCGCCCTACCCTTATTTTTTCCTCATAAGATCATTTTTATTCATCTTAGCCCATATGTGCCTCCTTCTCTCCTTCCTGTGTGGCCATCCATCCACATTTCCTTGTCTTCAGCACTGGTCCATTAGCAGAAACTCAATCTCCAGCCTTAAGGCTCTAAGTGTATCTATTACTAAAAACTCTAGTTCTGAAATCATATTTATTATTCATAAATTGGTGTAACCACTCCGATGTGTTTGAAATTAGGACCACCATCTTGAATCCATCTCTCTTGGGTGAATAAACAATAACTGTGTCTGGAAGATGGTGCGGTATCTTTGACGGACAGAAATAGGCATTGTTTGGTTCCATTGTATATAGAAAAGTATGATTGCAAATATGAAACAATCTTCCTTGTTGAAGCTGGTTGATAGGAAATAAACAATAATATGGCATAAATGGATTTAAAATGAATTGCCGACCCTTGAGCTTCAAATCATCCCTAGACGTCTCCTCTTCCCCACTCTTAGTCCCCTCCTGTCTCTCCAAAAACACATCAGTACAACACTAACCAGCAACATAAAACAAACAAAAACAGATTTTTCAAGCTAAAATTTCAGACCATCTTCAATCACCCTACTCCATTTACCATTCTCCCAAAATTGGCCCCACCCACATATATTTGACCCCTCCCCACCTCAGCCCTACGACTAAGACTTGACATCTAATAAGCCTCTCCCATACGTTGACAGACAGAAACTAAGACTGCATTACCGTAATGTCTTAAACGTATGACTAACACTTTATTTGTTTTTGAAATAGAATTGGGTTCTCTATCCAGTGTCTTCAAGTGAAGCAAGGCAGGACATACGTGGGACTGTAATTGACTGGGATCAATAGGTGGGAATCTGTTCACATGCTGTTCGTTCGTTAATTTCCTTCATTGGTATTGACTCACTGAACAAATCACAACACTGGACAATCAAAATTTTAGCCTTGTTTTTCTGAGTTGGAAGTTTACCTGTAAAATATATGCTACTCAAAAGAGTTACAGAACATCAAGTTTTCCATATGAGAACATTTAATCTATCATGGCTGGTACGTATTACAACACACAGACTTCCAATTGGGGGTGTACTTAACTCATTTTTTAAGTATTTAAAGCCTTATGATTTGACTGTTCATTTTTACTTTGAATAATTACAGATATATAAAATATTATGGTGCATCATTGTTAAAATATGCATTTTGTTCAACATGTAACAACAAAAATGCTTCCTGCATATATCATATCATTTTTGTATCATTTTGTTTTTAAATTATAGAAATTACAACCGTATGTTCACTTGACAAAGTCTCTGTTTGAAATGCTTTCTGCTTTCTTTAGATATCATCATGATCATTCTTTAATAGTTCTACCACATTAATTGGTCAGCCCTGTTGACATCAGAACAACTTATTTGTAATTTAATATTCAGTTTTTTAATAACACATATAAATATATTTCCGAAGTCAAAGGTTCCCTGTTTAAGATATGGATGTTGCATGACTAACACATTTAATATAGTTGGGACCAAACATCCAGAGAATACACAACACGGTCACTGAATCTTCAATTTCAGAACACTGGCAACACATGGTGCTATGTTTCATTAGCATAAGAAATAGATGCATTTAATATATATCTGTCATTGTGGGAATCAGCTGTTCCATGTGATACTGACGTGTAGTACATAGCGCCATGTGACATACTCCCTGTGCAATAAATCCAAAATTGCCTGTTAATCCAGTTATATACTTTATTAAACATGTTTCAACAAATAATTAGCACAAAGGTTAATTCATATTTACATATTTCAGAGTCAAACTACATTTTGATATGAGACAAAATTAATTACACTGTAGTCATGTTAAGATACTTATATGTATTTGGACTGTCCTCAGCGTACTTTATGGCATCATTCAAAGACTGTTTCCTGAAAATTGGAAAGCTTGATATCGGTAACTGATTCTTCACCAAGGTATTCTTATTCTGTGTGGTCTTTGAGACCAGCCTAGAATGGTTTCTTGAGGGAAAAGGATTAGATGGCAGTCTATATCGTCCAAATGGGGCCATCACATTCAATTACAGGCCAGTGAGTCTTACCAACCAGGAGATGTAGCTAGCAATTTAGACATCATATACGGCAAAGTACATATATCTATATTACATGGACCTCATTATCCACAAGTTGAGTAAATATATCTATATTACACAGGACTTTTTATCCACATATTACACTAGGCTGGTACAATAACTTTATTTACTTATACAGACAGAGGATTTAGAGAAAACTTTGTAAATTATCTGATATTTTAACTCTTACAGACATGTCACTTGTTTCTTATCCATAATAAGTGTGGGAACCAAAACCTTTTCATATACCTGTAGAAAAAAAAAGATGTTGGTAATTTGTTGTAATTTTTATTTAAATACAAAATGATAGAAAAAAATTGATACTTTGTGTATATCTGAACTACAATTAACCCCGTCTTTGTTTGTTTGCAAATTAACACTGGTGATTCTGTTTATTGGGTGGGTTAGTGGTGTGTGAGTGTGTTTTTGTTTTTCTACCCAACACAAAAACGTGCAAAACAACATAAACAACTCCACAAAACAACAATAACAATTCTCACCTGCTAAGAGACAATATCCAATCAAGAATGAAAATATATGCTGTGTCCACGACATGGTATCCTCATGTTATGATCCAATCTTACAACTACGTAAAATACAGGTGAGAGTCATCACAGGTAAAAGGAACATCACAATCGCCATAAGTTTAATCCAGGTGTTAATCCATCAATTTAAAAAGCCGTCCGTATCGAACATGCGGCTTTCTAGCATCTCGCTCTGTTAATTCAAAAACAAAACGACTCTTTGACAAACTTCAGTTAGATACTACAATGACACTGCAGTCTCAAAACATCGTACACAAACACTGTCCATTGGGAAACACATGCTTAGTTGCTTGTCAATTTCGATATTGACGATGACAGCACTTGTCAATTACACATATTCCAGGAATCCAAACTTCCAACTAAATTCCCCGATCCCGAGTGTGTGTCACATGTTCACTTGGTCCATGCAAGGAATAAATCCAGATTTAACAGTACCGCTTTTCTACATCTGACCACATCCCTACTATACGCCACACCTGATTGAAAGCCTACTGCTTTCTGCGATTGGAGTCTGGAGAGTGGGCCGGTTCATTTGCCCACAGGGGGTGGCAGCTAAGCAGCTCGCTTTTACAGTCGTTTCTCAAGCATATCATGGCCTCTTTAAGTGATTTAGGCCGAACCCCGTAGGCTCTCCACAGTTAGGCTGAGTGTTGAGCGGGACGTCTGAGGTAGCGTTTGCTGACTGAGACTCGGCGTTTCAGTGGGGGATATCGCTTGTCGTTAGAGGATAGTCACGGCTTCTTCTATGACAGAGCTGATTTCAATTTGTTTTATTGTTTTATTAATTATTGAACTACTCAACCAAAATCAAGTTTGTGTTGATTGGATATTAATACTTGATTGATTATAATGCATTTTCAGTTGAAAGTTGTACTGTTCATTTTTGTGTTAATCTATTTTCGATTTTATTTTTATGTTTTCCCGTCTTTTTCCACAAATATTCATTTTGAGAAAATAATGCTGTAGAACTTCACAGAATGCTAATAATTGTTTTCAAAACCTTCCTGTTGATATTTGAATTATTGTTTGCAAATAGATTTCATAAAAATTATTATCAAATTGTTAAGAAAACATATATCAAATATTTTCGTATTTTCCACACAGAAACATTACACATGATATTTTAAGGATTCCCAAACAAAACAGAAAGTCCACAATCATAATTTTACTTCAGATAATCATTGAAACAATATTTAAATATTATTTTCCACTGTAATATACACAATCAACTGCAAAGTCCACACTGACATATTTTGAGGACATAAAACCAAAACATAAGCTGATGTCTAATAATTTAACAAACACTACAGTCTTGTGTGCACAGAACTCCAAACTCCAAACATATAAGATTCAGTAAATTTCTCCTCTTTCAAACACAGAATAACGCTTTATAATATTTGTACTAACAGCTCAGCGTCTCTGTTAACCAAACATTGAATTCCCAGAGTGACCATTGGCTGCCGAGACAACAAGTTACAGCGCAAACATTTAGCGAGCTTGACCATCTCTTGAGATTACTGGTCAACAGTGCCATGGGTCGGTCATGTCTGTTTATTGCCTATCTGGCCAACACTTGTAATACTTACTCCAAACTTAAACTTCTAAATATGCGGGAATGTGGAGTTTATATCTTGATGTGGATGGCAGATGTCACAGTGTGTGAGGCGGTCCCAAACTGTTACTCAGAGGAAATATTTTATCAACTGAAGTATTTCTATATTTTGTGTGCTATAGAGTTACGATGACTTTGATCCATACTTACACTGTAAATCCCCAAACTGACAGTGTCCACATGAAATAATTAGGAAGGTGTTATAATCCACAACCAGAAACTGGACACATGGAACTCACAGTGCCAGAATTGGGACAACTGCCATCACTGACTGGGACTAAATCACTTACATAAGCTTTATCATTTTAACAAAAATGTTAAGGAGAATAAATAATACAGGGGTGCATTTATTAAAATTACCTTAATTACAACACACATGTATCATATTTATCTAACTAAACAATATTTCTCCAGCATGTACTTTTGAAGAACAGTTATTGCCGTTGGTGATCTGTCTTACAGCCCCATACAAGTCTATACCATTTGGCAAATCTAGATTTCCAAACTTTCTCAAAATGAAGAATGTTTCTGCTCTCATTTTCATTCTATTCTGGTAAGATACATGTGTGTGTGTATGAAAAATGTTTAACTTAGACTCATGTGGGACAGTACCAAGTTCCATTTGTCAGGGAGGAACAGAAGGTATGTCAGTTAGAGCTCCAACTGTCTCACGTCCAGTCTGTGGATTCCAGGCTGGCTCACTGGGTTAGGTTGCTGACTTCGTAAGTTGATAATTATATGCCTTACTCTGTCAGGGTCTGAAGAGCAAGCGGGACTGAAACATCCCCACCCCCTCCCCAAACATATGTACGTTATAGAAAAACCATCTCAAATGAAATACCTATATAATTGTTTGGGTTCATTTTTCAAACAATTTTTCTTATTGTCATTACACTGAGTGTGTGTAAGTCTGCTTTGTTCCATAGTGAAGTGCTATCCTTGGCCTGAAACTGATAAAATCAAGGTTGGAGCATACAGACCATTTAAGCCTGGATTCAAACAACTGGATCCTGGCATCACAAGCTGAGGCAACTGTGGGACAATTTATGACACTTTCTCATTAGAATATCCAGTCATCTTGGTCGGATATGTCTGAGAATCAAACCACCAGAAGCCTAGTTTATATCGCAGCACTATGCCATGTAATATGATGATTGTGCCAATATTTTCATATGTCTTTTAGAGACTGGTAATGGTCTGGCATGGGGTGGAGCAGGGAAGCGGAGTATGTCGAGGGGAATGGCGCATGTTCCAGTGTCAAAGCTGAAGGACACAAGAAATATGCTTCTAATATTTCACCCAGCTGGGAGATTTGAACCCTACGTCAAATACAACACTATACACCAACCCTCCTTGCAGGAAATACAACACTGTTTTCAAATATATTACCTATGACACATCACATCAAATATAACTTTTGCTTCCTTATTAAACATTGAACATTTTTATCTTTTTATCTGTGATGAATACCATTGTTTAATGCTCTATAAATGTGATCAAAAATCAATCAAGCACCTATCTATCTCCAATTTGAAGTCCCAGCTGAAACATTAAATGAAAATATTAGCAAAACCATTATTGCTAAATCCACAGTTGGCAATTCACAATAAACAGATGTTCTAAAAATACTGTTTGGTGTATTGATCAGTTTATCAGATCAATACCTATGACAAAATTTCAGATGATCATTGCCCAGTGTCACAGATTGTATTTCATTGCCTATGACATCAATGAAATTGTTTTCAATAACTTCATTAATAAATCTAAAAATCAGAAATATTTGTTTGCTGGTTTCTATCACACTGTCATAATTTAAATTTCTTAAAACATTTTCTTTAAAATTTGGCACTGTTTATTAACCCCATAAGGGCTGGGAATAATTATGTTAATTATCAATTTGAATATCCATACACAATCCATCTATGCCGAATACATGATATATCATGTTAATATGTCACAGATGGGTGTTACTCAGATCTCAACATGCATATGTAAATGTATGTGAATAACATAAATTATCACAATAGGAAGTGTCTGTATACAGATATAATATGGCTGTTCGGTTGGTGGAGCAGAAAGTTGAAGGTCAACTGGTTTACTTACTTTTGCTGTGACTGTCACCATTCTGCAGACAGAGGACATGACATTCCCTCCTTGTTCCAATGTTCCTTGTTCCATGTGGCTTTCCCATCATTAGGGACATGAGGCAAAGACAGGTGTGATGAGGCAAAGACAGGTGTGGTGAGGTGAAGACAGGTGTGGTTGGGTGAAGTCAGGTGTGGTTGGGTGAAGTCAGGTGATGTGTGATGAAGACATGTGAGATGTGATGAAAACAGTTGAGGTGAAGGCAGGAGAGGTGTGATGACAGGTGAGGTGTGATGAAGACATGTGAGGTGAAGGCAGGAGAGGTGTGATGAAGACAGGTGAGGTGAAGGCAGGTGAGGTTGAGTGAAGGCAAGTGAGGTGAGGTGAGGTGTGATGAAGACAGGTGATGTAGCATGAAGACCGGTAAGATGAAAGGAGGTGAGCTAAGGTTAGATAAGATATGAGGTGAGTTTAGGTGAGATCAGATGGGTGGAGGTGAGTTTAGGTGAGATCAGATGGGTGGAGGTGAGTTTAGGTGAGATCAGATGGGTGGAGGTGAGTTTAGGTGAGATCAGATGGGTGGAGGTGAGTTTAGGTGAGATCAGATGGGTGGAGGTGAGTTTAGGTGAGATAAGATGTGAGGTGAGTTTAGGTGAGATCAGATGGGTGGAGGTGAGGTGACACTAGGTTTAACATTGCAATAAAATTCTTATGTTTACATACTGACACATGTCTGTCTGTACTGGTCCTGACTAATACTAACTGATAGTTCTGCTACAGTCAGGAGCTGCACTCCTTGATTTATGACAACTGCAGGCCAGGGAACAACAAGTTCCATCTTTTAATGTCTCTAGTTATGATACGGCTTGGTATCGAACCACTCTCTCTGCTAGACCACAGGACACTTCCTATGGTCATGGTTCAAGGTCTCAAATGGTCATGATAATAGAAATATCATTAAAAGATGCAGCGAATCATGCTGATTGGTCAGTTTGCATTTTTGATAATTCAAATTATGGATTTAAATATTCAGTATTTTTTCTGATCTGTGGAATAAGACAAATTTGGCCCATCTTGGTGCTTTATTTAACTGAATTTTCTTCCAGTTTTTGGACAAGGAAGACATAAAGTCCAGATTCAGATAAAGAACACATTTTCAAGTTAAAAATAGAAAAAAAATAGAATGGTCTAACTGTCTTGTATTTAGGTACAGAATAAATTTTTGCTAAAATGATGACAGCATGAAAAAGAAACTTTATTTTATATCAAAACAATATTTTCAAAGCACTCATTTCACAGTTACAAAGTATTGAAAGTGTCATGAAAAGAAGTCACAAAAGTTCCCCATGTGTGTTTATGAAGGCCAAAGGGATCATTTTGAAACTTTTATAATCCAATATTAAAATCACTCATCAGAGGTAACTACTCGTAATGAACATAAAAGTCCATGTGATTTTATGATATACGTATAGAGTGTCCTTCATATCTTTGCTAAATCTACCAGTGTTAAACTGACTGCGGTTGTTTCAAAAGTCAGCGATAACAGATTAATTGTTTATTTTATGTAAAAGCATTATCTTGAGATGTTGGATCTAGACCCAAGACGATAAGGTTATTTTAAGTGTTATGAACGGAACTAAAGAGATTTTGTCCTATTAGAATACAAGGCTGATTAAATATTCATATATATGGAAGGCGATAGGTAATCATGATATGTTCCTGATGCTTTGTGGGGAAGGTCTTCATCTGTTGGGTTATCAGGTCTTCTATCTCAGATCTGAAAACCATGGCTTCATCTTGGCCGCTGCTTGGGTACTGTGTAGACGGGTGGATGGGGTCGTGATTATGCTTATACCACATATCACTACATCGTGACTGGTGATATCAATATTCATGACCTGGTACTTAGTGTACTAATGGATTTCAGTTAGTTGAACTTTTTGTTGTAATCACTTGAAATGAGGGACATTGTTTCCACCAGACAGAGTCATGATTTGTGAAAAGTGTGTAGGGACACTGATGTACTGGTGTTAGACTACAATAGATACATGTGGAAGAGTGAGTGAGTGAATGGGTGGATGAGTGGATTAGTCTGGGTGAGTGAGTTTAATGCCAGTTAGTACTCCAGTTATGCAATTGTGTGTCAGCATTTTAGCAATATTCCAGCAATATCACTACAGGGGAGACCAAAAATGGGCTTTCGACATTGTATATATCTGTTGGGAATTAATCCCAGATCATCAGTGTGATGAGCAAACACTTTAACCACAAGGCTATGTCACCATCACACATGTTGTAAACTGAATAAGACAGGCAATGGTTTGTGCAGAAATATGTGACTGCTGACACATGCAATGTTTGTTTTCAAAGACAAAATGCACATTTGGAAAAGACACATGGACAAAGTGACTGATATGGATGTTCAGTGGCATGGATTTTCTGTTACCTGGAAACACCAGACTCCAGCTGAGCACACCTGAAACCTGTCATTAACCAGTGTTATCACAGTTGTCATGGTAACTTAAGAAACCAGATAATGCTGATGGCACTGGAATGGACATGTCTGTCATCAAAGTCGAAAATAAAGCAAAAACCTTGGGGACAATACATAAAATAATTGGTAAATTGAGACCCAGGTTTGTATTTTTGTACTTTATGCAACATTAATTCTGGTAGCTTTGGTACTGTGAAGAAATAACCTGTGGCAACATCATATTTATTAGCAGGAAACATTATGGCAAGTGTATTGAATCAATGTCGAATGATGAGTGACAGCATTTGATTTAATAGTGTTTATCATACAGCTTCTTTTGTTGTATGTGTTATGTGTATGTGTCATAAAATATACTTTATGAGTGAGCAAAACCTTTGCGTTTTATTCAGTTATTTTTCTTGAGATAAATACTTGCACTAATTAGTTTAGAAGGAAGTAAAAATAGTTAATGCAAAATATCTCCATGTTTTTCAGAACAGATTTTATAAACTCAGGGTAAGTTGTCAGGACAGTAGTATTACCTTTCTAGACCCCATTAATCCAATTAATTACCCTAATTAAACAACTAAATGTTGGGCGTCAGACATGTCTAGCACAGATTAATAGCAGGATGATGATCGTGGAGACTTTATGACATAACGATCATCCCATTGCCTTATGGACAATTACTGGGGCACATATTTATACCTGAGGCAATTAATCTCCACCAGTTTATTTTCTGCTAGAGAATATGCACTATTATAGCTAATTATTTCACAGCTTAAATTACCCTATTTAACAGTATGGTGTTACAAAAAACTTCCTCATAAAAATCTCCTTTATTGATTTCATAAAGGAAATAAGTAAAATGAGTGTTATACTGACCATAAACTTGATTAAGAAACTTGGAGGTGGATTCAATCGAATCTCATGTTATAAACACTATTTCTAGCAGATCATTTTTACAGTATGTGTCAAGTAGTGACATCACATTGTGGTTTCAGTGTTCCACACATCCCATGATGCACTTCAGGAGTAAGGTTAAGAAAATCTGACAACTGTGACAACCACTGTTTTCAAGATACAACAAAGATTTCATTGGAAGAGTTGTATGCTACAAAAACATGCCAACTAATTAATGAACACACATTTTCATATTTCAAAATAATTAATATTGATTTTGTTTTGAGGGGGGGTGGGGGGAGGTGGGGGAGGGAGGAGGATTTCTTAGAAAAGTTAGTTAATCACAAGTAACCTAAAACTTCAAATTACAGTATATCAGATGCCTATAACATATATGTTTCAAGTTATCTGTCCAAGTATTTTACTAGTATTTTAAGGAGGCTAAATTAATAATATTTTATTTTGCCATGAGTAAATACAGAAGAAACAAAGGAGCAAATTGTTGTTAGATATTCTTTGAATAAAATACAGCTTTCAATTTAATTTGACTGAAGTTTGGCTAAAATGAATTGATCAATATGAAAATAGATTTCTTCTCAGTACATTAAAAATTGTTTGAAAAGAACTCAAAATTGTGATTTTTCTGCTCTGCAAACACAAACAACCTAAACCCAAATCAAACATTATTGATACTTTTTCTAGTTTATAAAGGTTCCCATTTTTATACCTCATCACTAAGAATGCATGGACAGTTAGTTACCAGGTTCAAACCTCAATAATGTGCTAACATGTTTTGTTTCATCAGCCAGATGTCCCGTTAGGGTCACAACCACACTCTCGGAGTTGTTTACAGTTAAGTATGCAAATTATGGCGCAGTATTAGTGTTTGAGTAATTATGATGCAGTATTAGTGTTTGGGTAATTATGATGCAGTATTAGTGTTTGAGTAATTATGATGCAGTATTAGTGTTTGAGTAATTATGATGCAGTATTAGTGTTTGGGTAATTATGATGCAGTATTAGTGTTTGAGTAATTATGACGCAGTATTAGTGTTTGGGTAATTATGATGCAGTATTAGTGTTTGGGTAATTATGACGCAGTATTAGTGTTTGAGTAATTATGACGCAGTATTAGTGTTTGGGTAATTATGATGCAGTATTAGTGTTTGAGTAATTATGATGCAGTATTAGTGTTTGGGTAATTATGATGCAGTATTAGTGTTTGAGTAATTATGATGCAGTATTAGTGTTTGGGTAATTATGATGCAGTATTAGTGTTTGAGTAATTATGATGCAGTATTAGTGTTTGAGTAATTATGATGCAGTATTAGTGTTTGGGTAATTATGATGCAGTATTAGTGTTTGAGTAATTATGACGCAGTATTAGTGTTTGGGTAATTATGATGCAGTATTAGTGTTTGGGTAATTATGACGCAGTATTAGTGTTTGAGTAATTATGACGCAGTATTAGTGTTTGGGTAATTATGACGCAGTATTAGTGTTTGGGTAATTATGACGCAGTATTAGTGTTTGGGTAATTATGACGCAGTATTAGTGTTTGAGTAATTATGACGCAGTATTAGTGTTTGAGTAATTATGATGCAGTATTAGTGTTTGGGTAATTATGACGCAGTATTAGTTTTTTAGTATTTTAGTAATTATGATGCAGTATTAGTGTTTGGGTAATTATGGGTGTTTAAAACACATATGAAATAATAGTTTACTAGAACATTAATGAGCGAGTCAGAGGCCTGACACCCCGGTGATTGACATCATGAGGATCGATCTATGCACCTGGGCGAGTCTGACCACTTGACTTAATTATTCTGTTGTTACAACAAGCATGGGTTGCTGAAGACCAAATCTCAGGTAGATCTTTATGGAGGATTTGTGTCTGTATGAAAGATTTCAAATGACCGAAACACTGCATGATATAAGGGTGAGGTGAGACTGGGTCTGTCACCTCATTCCAGATTACTGCACTGACATAGCGATGTGCCTACTGAGACACAACATATTGACTTGAGCTGATCACTTCTTGTCATCTTAATAACCAGTACCTGTAGGGTAACAGCAGAGTTGGATTTGAACCATAGACCTTTCATTCTCTAGTGAGGCACTTTGTCCACTGGACTAAACAGGTCCGTGCTATCAAGGATCAAGGTTTTTAGTCCTTACAATGTAAGAAAAGGAAGACTGTACATCTTTATATCAGAGAGTAGGGACCAATGCTCATGATACTGGCCTCTAGTTTACTCTGTCAAGACTAGAATATCTATGTCTCCTTGATACAGCTGTAGAACTGAAGTTTGTCCCCAAAGTCTAAAATCTGATCCTAAAGCAGTCAATGTTAGTAATTTTCAACTATTACCAACCTCTGGATAATGTAGGCCGATGCAAACATGGCTGTACACCATGTGTCCAAATTAATGGAATTGATTAAGACCAGGTAAGACGAGAGAATGGCCTATCATGGCTATTGATCAGACGTCCCTGTAGTCGAATGAATAGGACACCTTATTGTAGCCCCTAGGGCCAAATCTTGCCGTGGTTAATTTTGTGTGATAATTGTTGCAGTTGTCCACAGGATGAATGTATTCACTGTGCAAGATAAAGACTTTCTGATTAGTCATCTGTCTTGTAACAAGAGTTTTGATTGGGTAATATCAACCTGAAGATCACATCCAGCTGCTTGTGGCCATGTTGGTGTTTGGTAGTGTGGTTAATCAACTGTAGAGGAATGAATACAAACTGAGTTGACTGTAGTTCGAGTGAGACTCACCCAACTGTTGGTAGTTTAGTGTTAACTGTTTACGCACACATGATGTTTTTGTGATGTTTTTTTGTGTGTATTTGTCTGTATTTAGGCTCCAGTGTATCAGTCTTTTTACCTTTTCCTACCTTTGCATAGAGTCTGACATTGTTACTATTGTTTCACACTCTGTCAATTTCTTCATGCATTTAGAACCATTGCCTTGGAAGCAATGACATGCAGATTGAAATGTATTCCAGGATGAACACTCTGACATTCTCTTTAATGGCATTAACTGCTACTTTCTTCCAGTGAATCAGCCCTGGAAATTCTCGACATAGTTTCCCAAACTTTCATTCTGGGAAAAAGTTCTCTTCAAAAGTTATTTCATCAAATTAAGGTCAGAATTTAGCTGACTCAGTTGAACTGACACAAAGTTAAGTTATCACAACAGGTGCTTGTTTTCAAAGTCAAGCAAATATATTGCATTCTATCATTATCAGTGCAAGTTCAAATTTTGCCAATCCTCAGTTTCAGACATACAGGTCCGAAATACTACTCCCAATACAAGACGGCGTTTCCCTGTATGTCAGTGAATGGAAGGAAGCCAGATATCCCAGCATTCCACAGAGATAATTGTGTGATATAACATGTACCTGCACCTAAATGTTGCTCACTCTCGGGAGGATTCCCCTGAACAATCACTAACAGCATTTGTCATGGCAGAGGGGGTTACCTGCTGGGGAACATGGGTCGGCAGGTTGGGAATCTTCAGAGGTCTGGACCTGCCACTGCCCTCATAAATGGGGTCGGCAGGTTGGGAATCTTCAGAGGTCTGGACCTGCCACTGCCCTCATACATGGGGTCGGCAGAGGATGCACACAGGTCTGCACCTGCCACTGCCCTCGTACATGGGGTCGGCAGAGGATGCACACAGGTCTGATCCTCTCTACTGGGGGTCCCAAACCTGGGATGCACGGAGGTTTGAACCTGGTCCTGACCAAATACATGGAGGTCATCAGGTCTGAACCTCTGAACATGGACTCAGCAAGGTGAGGTGCTGGTAGTGGTGATATAACATAGAACATAACAAAGGACTGAGCAGTACCACATGTCTGGGTCATACCACAGATCTCACTTGTACAAAGTTGAGATATTCTCAACAACAGACAGGACAGATTCTAGACTGTGAGCAGCAGATGAATGTACATGTCAGTTCTAGTGACACCCATTGTTCCAGGGATTACTGTTTGTTCTTTAAAGCAAATTATTTACCGAGGCATAGAGGTAATGAAACTAATTGTCACCCAGACATACACTGTTTACATACATGTGAATTACATGTCCTTCTCTGGTCTCCAGTTCGTCAGCCGATGTGTCTCTTGCTACACACAACATCCATCCATTGCTTAACAAGAGATTATCATTGTGCATTTTTGTTCTGCATTCTGCCTAACTGACAGCTAACAGGCTCAGTCTGGTGCTCTTCACAATGAATGCAAGATGTGAGAATTACCAAATTGGTGATATATGGAGTTCTGTATATCTCAGATACTTTTGCATATCAGATTCAATTTCCATAGTATGGGCTTCTGTCTGTATCAGCACTTTATCTCATTGAATGTGAAACCACTGTTTTCTTGTTTAACACCACTCTCAGTGATATTCTAGCTGTGTTGAACAGATTCTAGACGAGACAATCCAGTGACTTTCACCATGAACTATGAATCACAGTCCTTTGTGTGCAATACTTGAGCAATACTCAAGCTATATGAAGGTTGTACAAGACTGGACCAGACAATCCTGTGATTGATATCATGAACTGCTAATCATGGCTGTTTAACACAAGGATAGTTGTAGAGTGTCATACAATAAAAAGTAAAAAATTACAAGATTTTGGTGTTTCATATTAGGCTTGACCAATTTTGTTTACTAGTATTCTTTCACAGATGAAGTGTATATGGGGCAACAAAAATTTAAAGAACAAATTCTTCTAAGTTTACATAATTGGCCAATAAAATCATAAGGACTTAATTTTTTGCACAGGGAAAATTAATTTTTTTTATTTTTCTTGAAAAAATATGACCAGTGGATTCGCAAACAAGAAATAGACTTGGTCTGGCCTTATGTAATATACCAAATATTGACCATTATGTGGTCAAAGATATTCACTTGGGATGCTATACATGATGTCAATATATGATGTGTGTACATATCTATAACAGCATATGAGGATTTTCTCAGTAAATAATGACTGTGACAAAATTTTACCCTAGGTTGGCACCCTGTTTCAGATCGTGTGGAAGCCAATCATATCACAGCCAATCTTATCACACCTATCATACTGATCACTCTCATCATCAAGCCCAAACAGGGGGGAAACTTCTGAAGGAATTTTTCTCAGAGAAAATAATCACAATATTTAAAGCATCATAAATTCGAACATATCTTAAGAACAACATTGAATCAAATCTGCAAGTATTTTCATCTGTGCTACAATCTTTATTTTATTACTTCAAGGCAATCTCTAAGGTGGTCTTATCATTATTAATTACTAACACGTTCAAATCATCTGACAGATCCTCAGATCTTTTACAAACCTTATCCAATATTGTTTAAATATTGGTCAAATCTAACAAAAATGGCACTCAGTTAAATCAAAAACATGCAATACCAGGGAGCAGAGCTTTCCCAGCAACTTGGTGGATCTGTTCTGAGAGGCCGAACTCTTATCTGAAAACACAGACAAAAACTTACGTCATTAGAAATCACGGACTCGTAGCCGACATTTTTATCTTTTTATCAGTGTTTATGTAGCTCTGCATCTGTCATAGACCCTCAACTCGGTACAAGAATCATAAAACATCAATCTGGAAGATACAGGGAACGGTTATAGATGTAGGAAAAAATAAATGTTGAACTCGACAGACAACGTCTTCATTAGTCAGACCTGGGATTGAACACAGACATTTTCACTTGTTTCAGAAAATTGCTACAAATATCAACACAAATGATCTCAAATAATTCAAATATTTCCAGTCATGTGTACACCCCAAGTATATACCACACAAAAACGTTAGGGGTACTGGAATAACAAGATCGATAAAATACAAATAATGAAGTCGAGGAGGAAACACATGATGTAGAGTAATTAAGAGTAAATGACACAGTTTATCCATTCCTTTGGAAATGTTTTATCTGTATGGATATATATTATTTTTTCTGATATGCATTGGCATTGGCTAGTGCTATGCTCACAAAATGGAATTTGCCCTACTATATTGTTATGGTATATATACTGCCGTCTCCAAAAGTTAAGGTCAGTGTGTTACCATTGTGTTTAAGCTACTATACTAAGCTGGCTTATAGCGTCATCGCCTGAACATCTTCTGTTGGATTGGCCAGTTTTGAGGATGATTATCCAGTAGCAACAACAAACAATTATCATCACCACCAACAGCATCACCAACAGCATCACCAACATCATCACCAAGAGCATCAACACTGCTATCATGTCACAACATCACCACCAAAATTGGAGAGTTTCAAAAAAGACTCATTAATCATGTTAAAATATATTCCTGTAGTCACATAAGCAACAGATATTCATAAAAGGATAAAAGGTTGGTTAACTGTATGTGTTTACAATAAACCTGTTTACATTCATTCATCTTGCATCTAGAATAGTTTAGTTAGATATTTCAGTGAGTTCAACATGAATGTTTTCGCTCACTTTAACTGAATATGAAAACCATGAAAAGCACAGTGCTTTTCTGGTTGTGTCAACATGCTACAACATTAGACAGCATGGCTACCAGTGCAAGCTCTGTTATCAGAGAATAACAGCACCTACATTTATCTAACCTCCCCATGATACATCATCCCTATGAAAACAGTGGATATCTTGCCTGCAGTATGACCAGATATTCTTCACTGACAAAAAAACATTCTGTCTATCCCCCAGAAGCTTGATACTCCCAAGCCTGGCCAGGAGGACAAGGTTCTGTTGTTAGTTTATGAATAAAAGTTAATAATCAAATAGTCAAACTATTAAATATCTGCTGTTATAACCAATGAACAATGATTCTCTACCTTTCACTTACTTTTATAGAATGAATTATCATATTTTTTTCATTTAACATAGTAATATACTAAAATATAAAAACCTGAATTTTCTCTAATGTGTGATAGGTGAAAGTAATATTACATTCTGATTTAAGTGAACTGCAATAACTGGGTGAGTGAGTTTTGTTTTACGCCACACTCAGCAATATTCCAGCTATATGGCAGCAGTCTGTAAATATTCGAGTCTGGACCAGACAATCCAGTGACCAACAACATGAGCATTGATCTGCGCAATTGGGAACCGATGACATGTGTCAACCAAGTCAGCGAACCTGACCACCCGATCCCGTTAGTCACCTCTTACGACAAGCATAGTCACCTTTTATGGCAAGCATGGGTTGGTGAAGGCCCATTCTACCCTGGGACCTTCACGGGTCTGCAATAATTGATATAAAAATCAAATGGTATATGGTGAACTAAGCACCACCTAATCAATAGACATGAAGTTTCTCTGAAGCTATCAAATGTCTTATAAATGGAAGTAATATTACATTCAGATTAAAATCAAGTACCACAATTGATATACAAAACAAATGGTAAATGATGAGGTAATGCCACCTAGCATTTGACAGGACATTGACAGTTGTTCTCCCAATGGAAGGACTGTACAACATGGTGACTACACCACCATACCCAGAAAACCAACAGATAGTTTTCTATGAGCCAACAAACACTTAGGATGTAGTCTTGGGTGCTCCAATTGATCTATGGAAGGTTTTTACAGTAAATAGACTCCGAAAGCAGAGGGATATCGGATTAATTCAGGAATCTGACTTTTTGCTCGAAATTGCAGCTGCCTTCAAGATGTGATTTGCTCTCAAAGAGTCTCTTCCTTTAAATGCCATTTTTTCGGTCTAAGGCTGCATAAGAAGCTGATGGTGACTGATCATTTCACAGACATCTGAAGACCATCACCATTAATGCTTTGGTCATAGGTTAACATTCAGTTTAAGTCTTTAATTAGTTGAATTCATCTTGAAAGATTTATTCTGTTTTACAGTTTGGAGCATTTTGATTTAGTAGCTGAATAGCTACTCATATATTTAACAAATGTTCAATTTTTCAGATGTCAGAGGATATGTCAGAAATAAGCTGTAAAACTCTCCAGGATAACATACACAGAAGGCCATAATGACCCCTGAAACAGCTACCAAGAGTTGAAATACAAATTCATTTCATTAACTCATCAATGTCTTCATTTGGCACAGATTTCTGTTCCTGCTCCAACATACACTTCCACATAGTCAGACTCAATCTGTGTGGTACTGGGCTCTGTCTTGAACTGGTAATTGGCATCAACTGCTACGACTGGGGAGGTCTAATTGTATCACATTACTCAAGAAAATGCTTAAAATAATTACGCAAGTAATGAATTATTTTCTTCAGAAGGTAACCTGTGACTCTAATGTTGATGTCTCACAAGCTTTCTGTTTCCAACAAAGGAAATATTCAGGACAATGGAATCTTTCAAGCATAATTTTATTCATATTATATGGTTTAAATTTGTTATACTTGTTTCATGCTTAAATAAATGAGCAATATCTAAGCAGTATGTTTGGGATCTGTAAACAGATTAGAGTTGGCATGAGAAACATGGGATTGATATCATGAACCACAAACCATGGTGGTCGGGTGATCACCAAGTTACTGAGTCTAACCATGTTATCTAAGTCTTATGCAACTTTAGCAATAGTACTATAATGGTGGGGATACCAGGAGTGTGCTTCACACATTGTACCAATATGGAGAAAAAACCTGGATTTATGGCATGATGAGCAAACACTTTAACCACTGGGCTACCATGGAATATTATGCCATGTCATACTTTTAAAACAGATATTGAATATTTTCTTTACTATCTCATCATCTACTTCATAACTTTCAAAATACTGTATTGATATAAGTCTCTCCTAATCTTGCAAAGAGTGGCTTGTTGCAATGTTTCAGTAGTTGAATGTGTAAATACTGCATCTGTCTGTCCAGCATTCCATTCTTCTATCTGTCTGCCCATCCATTGCTTCATGTCTGTCCATTCATCCCTCATCTGTCAATCCATTCCTAATCTTTTCATCCTTCATCACTTCATCTGTCACCTCTCTATTTGTCTTTCCAACCCCCATCATCCATCTGTCCATCCATCCATTTATCTGTCCACCCATCCCCATCTGTCCATCATCCCTCCATCTGCCTGTCCATACATCCCTCTGCCTGTCTGTCTATCCATCCCTCCATCTGCCTGTCCATACATCCCTCTGCCTGTCTGTCTATCCATCCCTCCATCTGCCTGTCCATACATCCCTCTGCCTGTCTGTCTATCCATCCCTCCAACCATTCATTCATCATCCATCCCTCCATCAACTATCTGTCCACCCATCCTTCCATCTGTCTATCCATCCCTCCATCTGCCTGTCCATACATCCCTCTGCCTGTCTGTCATCCCTCCATCTGCCTGTCCATACATCCTTCTGCCTGTCTGTCTATCCATCCCTCCATCCATTCATTCATCATCCATCCCTCCATCTCCCATCTGTCCATCCATCTGTCTGCCCAGCATCCACCATCCATCTGTCCATTCATCCATTATCTGTCCATCCATCTGTCTGTCAGCATCCATCCATCTGTCCATTCATCTACTTATCTGTCCATTCGTCCCTCCATCTGTCCATCCATCTATTTATCTGCCCATTCATCCCTCCATCTGTCCATTCTTTCCTCTATCCATCTATTTATCTGTCCATTCATCCCTCCATCTGTACATCCATCTCTCCATCTGTCTGTCCATCCATCCCTCAGTCTGTCCATCTATCTCTCCATCTGTCTGCCAAGACAGTAATGAACATTAAGTAATGAAATAAGAATTATGTTGACAGAAATGCTGGAATACCTATGCCAAAGACATTCATCAATGAGAACAACTTCCTTTATGTGTTTTACACAAATAAACTTTTATTTCGAAAGCAGATTGTTTAAATTTATATTTTTTGTACTGTACACTACGCAATATGATGTTCAAGGCACCAACTTTCTTACTCCATCGCTAGCTCTAAAAAGAATAATATATTTCACAACACTCGACAAAATATCATTTAAACTTCACATCCTACTTGGAAGTCTGATTGATTTTTCGTGAACCTCAAAGGTCAAAGAAATCACAAAGATGATGGACCTAAGGGTACATGTGCGTGGACAAAGACCCTATCTCATTCAAGCAAATGTGCACCTTGTTCATTTCAAGATGGGTGCTAAAACTGTATCTTTTGTCATCTGGTGTCTCCCAAATGTCTAGTACGCTCTGATGCATTGTGAAGCTTGTGACATAAATGAAGGCTTGTCTGCTGTTGCACTCACTTTTTAATATGAGTGATCTTTGCATTAAAAATTGCTTCGGCGAACAGCTGAGATGCTTTTGTTCAGCAAAGTGAAAATACTTGTTGACATAACTGGGATATCTTTGTGCCTTCATGGCTTCCATATACAGAGAAAACTCTCTGTGTAAACTCTCCAAACCTTTTACTAATAACATCCTACATTTTATTCTAATAAGAAAGTTACAAAATTGATGGTGAACAGATATATTGACATTATATTAATCAAATGTTTCTTGTTCAATGAATTTGTAGTTCATCTGGCTTTGAGGAAGAAAGACAATATTACGGAGGAACAAATACAAGGGTAAATTGGGAGGCCTTAGATGTGAGTGATGATTGAAGTGATGGTGACAGTGTTGTTGAAAACAGGACAAAATAACAGAGGGATATTGGCATTTTTACAGTTGATATTTCATCAGTGTGTCAATGAATATATAGATCATTATTCACAATTTTAAAATTTACACATATCCATAACTATTTTTTTCCAGTATAGTTGATGATGATGATGATGATGATGATGATGATCTTCTAATCATCTTCTAATCCTCCTTTCTTTTCTTCATCTTCTAATCCTCACCTCCCTTCATCTCATAATCCTGAAACTTTATCTTCTAATTTTCATGTCTTTATCCTC
This sequence comes from Haliotis asinina, assembly GCF_037392515.1. NCBI lineage: Eukaryota > Metazoa > Mollusca > Gastropoda > Lepetellida > Haliotidae > Haliotis > Haliotis asinina. The sequence goes on from NC_090280.1 coordinate 3,689,833, forward strand.
TCCCTATTCTTATTTCCTTTATCCTTTCCTCTTCCTCATGAAATCTTTGTCTCCTCATTTCTTCTTCATCTCATGTCCTCTTCCCCATCTTCTCTACTCATCCATCCTCTGTGTTCATGGTAAGTTGCGTGACCGTGCACAAACCAAAGATCTGTAAGAAATTACAAACCTTCCCCTGTTATTCTCCTGACTTATAGACCACCATGGATACGTACACATGTTTTCCTGGTCTTTTGAACCATCTCAGCGTTGCCACTCAGACAAACACCAACGCCAATATCACAGAAAAACCTACGGAAGCAGAGTGAATCCGACACTCTTATCACATGGAATAGTTTGCCCAATGTGCACATCATCCAGTGTCGTCAGTATTTAAAGCCTGCAGGGGAGCATGGGCTTGTGTTGCCTAGGAAAGAGGCGCACACACAATAGGTTAGACAGCCACAGGCCCATGTGCAAGCATCTACTTGGTGTGTTTATTTAGACAGAGTTGCACACTTGCTACAAACGCCACGGGATGCTTCTGTTTGTTGGCCTTAAGAGAAAAACTGGACTCACGAGAATGGTTGGCCCTTGTTATGACAATACGCGGAGCTACCGCTGTGTGTTTTCACATCAGAGTTGAGTAAACTACGGAATATCAGACCCTCACGGGATACCAACCCTCATCCAATGCTGGATTATTGTTCAAGGATATTTTATTTCTGTATTCTCTTCATAAAAGTTTGTGGCAGATGACATTGTGGCGTTGTTGATGTAGCACACTTGATGTTAGATATTGAACATCGACAGTCTTTTGAAAGTAGATTGGTATTATGGCGTAAAATGTGAAGAATATAATACTGAGTTATTTCATTGGTTGAAGATATAATGTGAATTTTAAACTATTTAGGAAAAGCTATTTCACCTTGAAAGAGTCATGACACAATGCAAGATTTTGAATGTAAAAATGTATTTACAAACATAGGCTACTTATTGCATAAAAATATACTTTTGACAAGTTAACAAAACTCTTAGGTACAAGTAAATTGTAATATCTGCAATGCTGATAATCAAAATTAGAACATTTGGAGGCAACAATATGAAGTCAGAACCATATACACCATACATTTGAAACCCAAACAATTGTTTGTTCATCTGTTATTTTGTGTAAAGCCCCACACCCTGAATTGGAGGACTTGCACACAGAAAAATGTAATGTTCTCCCAGAACAAAACAGTGTGTCGTGGTTATCGTAGTTTATCAATGAACACAAATGTTTACCTTCAGCCACCAGTCACATGTCCTGATAACAACAGCCTTCCAATATTCTCATTGGCTAATAATCACAGTATAGTGTCACATGACCGAGAGTATTATTACACAACTGAAAACAGACATATTGATCTGAGTGAGTATGATAACCAAGCCGAACAATTACAGGCATAAACCATTTTTCTTGAAAATGATGAAAACCAAAGTGATGGTCACTTGACAAGTAAAGTGGCAGCAAGTTCTTTTTATTATTTGTAACCAAAGTTAGCAACTTATATTTACATCCAAACCTTTTTGATTTAAATCATAACCCAAATATTTTTAAGTAATATCTTTAACAGGCTTCTTGGCTGTAGTAATGCAGAATAGTTCAGGGTAATATGATTACATATTTAAAGAATATCCTGCAAACATCTATAACTGTTGGGAAAACAATTAAAATTATTACACACTATTTTTAGGATTATTCTTTCCTATAGAAGTACAGACTCTTTTACTTTGTTTTGGGTTTAATCCGATGTGGAATTGGAACAAACATCCTCCGAGTCAGGCACCTAATTACCACATACAACGTCAGATGCCAAATCTACTCAGACGCCACAACTTCCACCTGGGAGATAACCAGACAATTAGAATCTATACTTTACTAAAAAAGTGTAATCCCAAATACAACATATGTTACATTTGACGATTTTCTCAAATTGCACTTTGCATTCAATTACAAATTATTGTTTTGAACTATTTAATATAATAAATATATATGATAATTATAAATATAATGATACAACTGTTTTTCATGAAGAGTTCATAAGGCATTGGGTCACAAAGTCCTTTAACAAAGTTTCCCTGACATCCACACATACTACTCAACGGAAGTCAAGGAACACGCACTTGATTTTTCCATGTCAATCTGTCATTTCCTGAATGTTTAAGTTTAGCATAATTAATCCTTTACACCTTGTCAGACTAACTTCCACCAACGGTAAGAATCAGGGGTTCTTTAACCTTTTTTGAGTAGAATCTATCTGCTGTCTGTTTATGTAAACGGAAGCAGTATATCACAGTGACCTGGAGATAGTGCAGGTGATACGGCAGACATAGCTCACCTGAGCAAGTGTAAATTACAGGTGTGTTGTATGTTTGACATGAGGTACAGACACTCCTCTGTCTTACAGTCATATGGAGCATCACACGATTAATATACATCAACTTCTGTCTCAAGTTAAAATTTTTACTTGAAATTGTTTCTCTCAAAATGTAAAACTGACACTTCCAAAATTATAATATTCAAATTTGGGAAATAAAAGACTAGATAACACACCTGCAACATTTTTGAGAAGTTTTATGTATGGGAACATGTGAATGTTTTCTTGTGTATTTGGAGTTTGTCAGTTTCCTGTCTCATTTTATCTTCAGTCTTTGTGTAGTCTCACAATATTTTGTCTTTGTCTAGTCTTATTTTATCAAGCCTTTTTCTAGTCACATTTCTTCCTAGTCTTATTGTACTCTCACCTTTAGTGTTTGTCTAGTGTCATATTATCTAGTCTTTATCTTGTCTCATCCTTATCTGATGTTGTTTTTTATTCTATCATGTCTTACATGTCATATATTTTCATTCCATTCATTTCCTTAATAAAGTACACATCTAACAATTCAAGCATTAAAACCAAATGCAATATTTCTTCTGTACAAAATCATAAATTTCTTGTACAATCCATCTTTTAGGTTTTGACCCTCAGCTTTGGCACAATTCAAAACCAGCCAAGAACAATGATCTGTGTTAGAGGTAGTCTTCAGCAACTCATGCATGTCATAAGAGGTAACTAATGGGATCGGGTGGTCAGGCTCCCTGACGTGGTTGACACATGTCATCACTTCCCAAATGTGTAGATCAAAGCTCAGGCCAGTGTTGATCACTGGATAATCTGGTCCAGAGTCTATCATTTAAAGACCATAGAGCTGGAATATTGCTGAGTGTGGCGTTAAACAAAAACTCACTCATACAAACCAACCAGATATATCACTGGGACAATGATACACAATCCCCCTCACTCTCACAGTAGCCTGATACAGGATACAAACCGTACCTTAGCACTAAAAACTTATGAAATTACCTGTGAAAAAATACCATCACAGGTCTCATGAATCATGCACCATGAAACACAGAAAAACTAACAGAGCAAATCCATTTACTTGTTTCATTGGCCTATATGACATGCTTTGAAAATACAGCCCAAGTTTTCTTATGTTAAAATAATAAACACAGCATTTGTCTGACCACAGACATGAAGACCCCACATTTTCTTCTTGCTGTGACATTCATACACGTCATTGTTCTGTGATATAGGCGTGTTAATTGTCAGAAGCCTTGAATACAGGGACCAGACAGATCCGTGACAGTTGTGTGATTAAACTGAAATTCTGTGATCATATAACAGGTGATTCATGACTTAAATCACTGCTTGCTTCAACAATAAAATGTTATGGGGGTATGTACTTGTGGGTACATACAGTGGGTCATATTACCTTTTTCTAGGGTAGGAACATTTTGAATTTTGCTGACATGAAACACCTTGGTTGCTCGCTCGCTCGCTCGCTCACTCACTCACTCACTCACTCACTCACTCACTCACTCACTCACTCACTCACTCGACCCTGACAGTTATGACTCTTCCTCTAACAAGACGGTCCATCATGTCGAAAGTCTCAAGCAAGTCTAAAACAGTTTGGCATGTCAAGATTATAGGAAGTAAAGATATTCTTGGGTTCCATTATATTACATATCAATAGACAAACTATTCACCCATGATCTGAGTGAAATTCAGGAATCAAATCCAGCACACGACAGATCACAAACCCACCACCCGCAAAATATGTTACTGTGCCCCACAGACTGTAAGACTGACACCCCCTGGCACATATTCAACGTCAGAGAAACAGGCATTACTGAAAACCCAGGGAGCTGCTGTAACTGCCATGCAGTCACAGTTGATGACAGACTGGTCACCGCCTGTCTGGAACCTCGCTGTAGCCAGAGACTAGACACAGACACACCATCATCATGTGTACCTATCAGTTACACAGAGACCAGTAAATATATATAGGTTGCAAAACCAACTCTAAATAAATGATTCATGTCTTAAAATTCAAAACCAATCTCTTTCACAGATCCTGCAACAAAATATATTTAAAAATAAAAATTTAAGACATACTGGCTTCCTTTCATCAATAAAATCAAAGAGAATTTAACAAAAATCTCAAAACAAAACATTTGTGCTTTAGAAACGTAATGTTAATCTGTGATAAATTCTCTGAGTTTGTTTTCTAAACTGATATTTTGTAGCTTTAATTGGATTGTTTCAGAAGAATTCAAACTTTCTCATGCAATAATCTCCTCAAAATCAAATATCATTCACATATGGTGATTTCAAACAGGATTTATTGTGGATAAACCCTGATCCTCAACTTCTATTGGAATGACTTGCACTCTCTGCTCAAACCTTACAAATAATACCAGTCAGAAAGATAATATTTCCCTTCCTGCTCATTATTGTTCTGTTTTTATTGGACTGTTGATTGATCAATGTTAAAATCAAAATGGCTGCCAAGCCACATACCTCAGGTTGCCCTAATGAATAGAGTGCCCTGAAAAAGCAGAAGTCAAAGCACTAGGAAAAACACACAAATATTTACCTTGAAGAAAGCATCAGAATTTGTTCACTTGGCGAGACCTGGACAAATCGATCACAGCCATCGTCTATGAAGAGATACTGCTTTCCTCACAATTATTTACAAGTTTGAGCATAAAAAACTATTTTGTTTGCAAGTAGTGCATGTATTTGCTGTTGATGACATGATCAACAAAGTTTAGAGTCCTCAAATATTTCGCTCACCTCTGTAGAATGGAGTGGGGCAAAGAAAATGTCCCTGTAACTATTTTAAACAGGAAGGGATAGGAAGATGTATTTTTTGTATAGGTAGATGGATCACTGCTGAAGATGAAACTCCAGAACTAGAATATTCAAAAGTTACAAAAAATGTGAACAGTTTTATTTTCTTCCTTCTCACAGTCCCTGAACCACATTATTTTCCCTACTGCCAACCTGGCCTGTAATGCTAAAGCCCTAAAGGAAACACTTCTGTATTTCCCATCTCACTGGAGCCCCTTTTGAATTTTTATTGTGGTTACTATTAAAATTATATCAATTCAAATACTATGAGTTACTTTGTCACATATTGGTGGCGAGTGGTCCTGTGCGTAGTGCTCAGGTCACCATCAGTTGAAGTTAAGCACCGTCGAGCTCGGACAGTCCTTGGATGGGTGGCCGTGTTTGGCAGTTCAACTCCTGAGAGTTTCTAGGACTTCAGTCCTGCCCCACAAGGAAGCACATGGGAAACATGTGGTCTCACCTTAGGCAAGTGAGTTTGTTCAAATTTGCCTCTGTTCACCCAGCAGAAAATGGGTACCCGGTGAGATAGAGTCTTGTGACTATAACCTTCTAGCGCTTAAGAGGGCAGCTTGGGTTATCCGGGGTAATGATAATCAGATTCCGATTAGAGCGTCCAGTGAGCAACTGGTCAGATGGATACTAGGCGCTATATAAGTGAATTATTATCATTATCATTATTCCTGCTTGCCCAAGATAAGTCAGTTATTATATTTCCACTCATGTCACCTAGGATTGAAAAGAAAGGTGAGCTGTCAGTATCCTTGCACAAATATCATAAATCAGCTATCATATTTCCATCAGTGCCTGCCTCATCAGCAATCACCTCACATCATTCTATTGCCTGGCTGTGTCAAATCAAAGATGTTAAAAGATGATACTTGTTGTTGCTCTGCCTGGCACTAAGGGCCTAAAACTGGCAAGTCGTCAGGATGCTGTGTTTGTGTTAGTGGTCTGTTTGATACAGTGTTGTCCTGATAACTATTACTAGACACACCCGTGCTTCCTTGCGCACATCAGAACACATCAGAATATACATCACCACATGATGCAATAAGTTTCGGCAAATTCCATTCCATTTCACCTTAATGTTATGAGAATGTTGACAGAAAGATCACAACAATGTCTTCTGGGTATGGCAACTATTTCTTTTTACCTGAGGTAACCAGGGACCTCTGCACATAAAGAGAATCAAACCTTGGTCTTCAAAATGACAAGCAAACACCTTCACCACTAGACTACTTCCCACACCCTGGCTGTGATATCAGGTGGGTTTAGTGGTGTACACATCAGGTTTAGGAAAAACAATCTTAACCTCAAATCACAAACTGTATGAAGTGATGATTCAAAGCTAATTCTCCACAACAGAAATATAGACACTAAACTTTTGCCATTTAATGTCAATTTTTGGGAGAAAATGTCTCAGCCATATTCTGACTAAACAAGTAATTTACAGTCATTATATGCAAATATAATCCATCAATACAGAACCATTCGACTCTGTTTGCACTGCAAGTCTCCAAATAGTCAGTAATTCAGAGTATTGACAGTGAATCATGAACCCTAAGATAACTACCGGTGGTGCTGCAGAACAAACACTCAACGTCACGGCCAGCATGTTATAAAGCTTTACCATCAATTTATGCACATGACATCAAGTTATACATACATGACAGCACTTCCACCGTGTTTGAATAGTTATAAAATTCACACCTGCGTTAATGAGTTCTACTCATATGTTGGTGATGTAACTCTGTTTGACTTCACGTGATGGTGGTGTTGTCCCTACTTTACAGTATCTGAAGTAAATGGTGTTCATGGAGTAAATTCGTTTGATTTCAAATACTGATGACTCTTCTCCATGGTGTACAGGATCTGAAGTAAATGGTGTTCATGGAGTAAATTTGTTTGATTTCAAATACTGATGACTCTTCTCCATGGTGTACAGGATCTGAAGTAAATGGTGTTCATGGAGTAAAATTGTTTGATTTCAAATACTGATGACTCTTCTCCATGGTGTACAGGATCTGAAGTAAATGGTGTTCATGGAGTAAATTTGTTTGATTTCAAATACTGATGGCTCTTCTCCATGGTGTACAGGATCTGAAGTAAATGGTGTTCATGGAGTAAATTTGTTTGACTTCAGATACTGATGACTCTTCTCCATGGTGTACAGGATCTGAAGTAAATGGTGTTCATGGAGTAAATTTGTTTGACTTCAGATACTGATCACTCTTCTCCATGGTGTACAGGATCTGAAGTAAATGGTGTTCATGGAGTAAAATTGTTTGATTTCAAATACTGATGACTCTTCTCCATGGTGTACAGGATCTGAAGTAAATGGTGTTCATGGAGTAGAATTGTTTGATTTCAAATACTGATGACTCTTCTCCATGGTGTACAGTATCTGAAGTAAATGGTGTTCATGGAGTAAAATTGTTTGACTTCAGATACTGATGACTCTTCTCCATGGTGTACAGGATCTGAAGTAAATGGTGTTCATGGAGTAAAATTGTTTGATTTCAAATACTGATGACTCTTCTCCATGGTGTACAGGATCTGAAGTAAATGGTGTTCATGGAGTAAAATTGTTTGATTTCAAATACTGATGACTCTTCTCCATGGTGTACAGGATCTGAAGTAAATGGTGTTCATGGAGTAAAATTGTTTGACTTCAGATACTGATGACTCTTCTCCATGGTGTACAGGATCTGAAGTAAATGGTGTTCATGGAGTAAAATTGTTTGACTTCAGATACTGATGACTCTTCTCCATGGTGTACAGGATCTGAAGTAAATGGTGTTCATGGAGTAAAATTGTTTGACTTCAGATACTGATGACTCTTCTCCATGGTGTACAGGATCTGAAGTAAATGGTGTTCATGGAGTAAAATTGTTTGACTTCAGATACTGATGACTCTTCTCCATGGTGTACAGGATCTGAAGTAAATGGTGTTCATGGAGTAAAATTGTTTGATTTCAAATACTGATGACTCTTCCCCATGGTGTACAGGATCTGAAGTAAATGGTGTTCATGGAGTAAAATTGTTTGACTTCAGATACTGATGGCTCTTCTCCATGGTGTACAGGATCTGAAGTAAATGGTGTTCATGGAGTAAAATTGTTTGACTTCAGATACTGATGACTCCTCTCCATGGTGTACAGGATCTGAAGTAAATGGTGTTCATGGAGTAAAATTGTTTGACTTCACATACTGATGACTCTTCTCCATGGGGTACAGGATCTGAAGTAAATGGTGTTCATGGAGTAAAATTGTTTGACTTCAGATACTGATGGCTCTTCTCCATGGTGTACAGGATCTGAAGTAAATGGTGTTCATGGAGTAAAATTGTTTGACTTCAGATGCTGATGACTCTTCTCCATGGTGTACAGGATCTGAAGTAAATGGTGTTCATGGAGTAAATTTGTTTGACTTCAGATACTGATGACTCCTCTCCATGGTGTACAGGATCTGAAGTAAATGGTGTTCATGGAGTAAAATTGTTTGACTTCAGATACTGATGACTCTTCTCCATGGTGTACAGGATCTGAAGTAAATGGTGTTCATGGAGTAAAATTGTTTGACTTCAGATACTGATGACTCTTCTCCATGGTGTACAGGATCTGAAGTAAATGGTGTTCATGGAGTAAATTTGTTTGACTTCAGATACTGATGACTCCTCTCCATGGTGTACAGGATCTGAAGTAAATGGTGTTCATGGAGTAGAATTGTTTGATTTCAAATACTGATGACTCTTCTCCATGGTGTACAGTATCTGAAGTAAATGGTGTTCATGGAGTAAAATTGTTTGACTTCAGATACTGATGACTCTTCTCCATGGTGTACAGGATCTGAAGTAAATGGTGTTCATGGAGTAAAATTGTTTGACTTCAGATGCTGATGGCTCTTCTCCATGGTGTACAGGATCTGAAACACTTAGTGTTCATTATGAGAAGGCCATAGAAGACTCGGAAATGGCCACTGACTACAGGGTAGGCAGGAGGAGAACCATCTAGTGGGGCTGGACAAATGGGGCAAATAATGCTGGATTTGTTTGATGACACTCTGTTCAGCAATGTTCCATGTGTGCACTTGGCAATCCAGTGACTGACATAATGGGCTTTGATGCACATGACATGCATGAAGCAAGTCTGACCAATTATAAAAGTACATCACTGCACTTATAACATCTAATATCCACAAAACAAAATCTAGCTTTCCTTACAAGTTTACAGTTTACTTATATAGCCCGTCTCATTTCATGCATCACTTAGTGTAAATGAAAAAATATAGATTTTCCACAGGAAGCTCCCATTCAAAGAAGTTCATTTTCAGTTTATATGTATTTGTTGCATTCAAACAAAAGTACACACATTTAAAAGAGACCCAGTTTGTTTACAATACGGAAGGTACTGGCGGATTACCACTGACATGGAATAATTACGTACTCTATTTCACCTCACCTACATCTTGTTTCTATTTTCAGACAATAGTCAGACAATGCGCCTATATATTCCATCCCTAGTCTGTCTCCTCCTGCCTTGCCTTCTCTGCAGTGATAAAACTCTAAATGAAGCAAGTCTAGAATCTGACAATTCACTGGAGCAGTATACCTCACCTTTTCAGAATAAATGGGTTGATTTGCTACTATCAACATTATATATATTCAGGGACTAAGCGTTTGTCTAAAAACATTGCTTGCTCCACCCCAAATGCTTGTCAAGCCAGTTCGTGTAGCCGGTCCACCTACAGCCTGTAACCAGTCCATCCTTTGTGCAGTATGTACACACAAAACTATTAGCGTCTTCTCTACAACACCTACACTGACAGCTTTATTGTGTCACTGATAGTACCTCGCGTCCCTTTCCACAACTCTTCTGAAATGGAGACAGAAAAGGGGAAATGTTGCTCCTCCCTCTGTTCAAGCTTACACAATGGTCGCTAAACACCTTTGAAAGACTTGGACAACAGACAGAAAAAATCTCGGAAATGCAATTATCGTTGTTTGAATGTTTCGACAACTGTAATTTCTGGGGCAATGGAGTATTCTGAGGTCTTTCAACATAATGGAGAAATAATTTTTGTGAAAAGTATGTTGACAAAAATAGTTATCCCTTTCATGAGTAATGATGAATGACAGAAACAATCACCCTGGTCTTTCCCACATGTATGTATTCTTGTACAGAACTTAGGGACAGGTGAGCTGAGGTCAAATGGGCTTTAACAACACATGCAAGAGGCAAGCACCTGCTCCAATATGTCCCCACAGAGGAACTTCTGTCCAATATACAAGCAGGTACTATGTGCACCCTGCCTGATGGTCTATGATACATACATGACAATCTACATTGCCTTAAGCAAATTGCAGATGTTTTATGAAAAGTAATGCAGAACTGATCAAGGTCATGGAGCAATATTCATAATACATACTTTCTTCAGTGACTGAACAATGAAGATCTGGCATCACAATTGGTCTTCAGCAACCCATGCTTGTCCTCAAAAAGAACCTAACAAGATCACTGACTTGTTTGACATTTGTCATCATGTCCCAGTTATATAGATGAATGCTCATGCCATTGATCACTGGATTATCTGGTCTAGACTTGACATAATTACTTACAGACCCCCCTCGACACATGGTGTTGGCATTACATACAAACACAATCTTCAATAGGCATCTCCTAGACTTCAACACAAATCAACAAGTAATGTACTGATTGGATTAAGCACCTGCTACTGTCAGCATCTCCCAAACATCCTCCACACCAGTCTGTGTCAAGTCCTCACAGGCACCTGCAGCAAGTTGCACATTGTACATGACAGTCTGTACCCAGACCATATGGTGTCTGGTCTGTATTACTCTACGTAAATGACACTTGTTCTACAGAAAACACATCAGTGTAAAGGGCAAAACAATTCTGCAGTTATCAGTTAAACATTATTTACATTTACCCAAACTTTTTCTCAACCTTCTGATTTGTCACAATAGATTACCTTGTGTTGAATGTAATAGTCACTCTGTTGTCAAATGTGCCTGGGGTATTATATGTACAACACACTGAATGCCATGTGCTGACATGGCCCTTTTCCTGAACACCTGGTGTTGTGTCTTCATATGATGTGTACAGCTACTTCCTGTCAGACCCAGTGGAATGTTCCAGCAGGCTATCGAAGTTGATAATTTTCCAGTATTGATGCTGTATAGTTAGATGTTCACTGATTTCAATCAGTTATAAAAGGTTATTTTGTCAAGACTGATAGTCTCATTTTCTTCTATATTTAGATGTTTAGCAGTTTAGTAAAACCAGAGACAACATTATAAAACCTGGCAGTCTGGTGCAGTCAAACCCAGAAGCTTAATCAGAATTAATCTGGGTCCAAATACGTGCTTATAGGTTACTGTTTGACCAAGGGCACCAGGAAGGGTAACAATAAGAAACATCTTTTAAAGTCATATGGATGACACATGAAAAAAACTCTTAGTCTTAAAGTCTTTAAAGTCTCTCAGTGCTCTTAGATGAAATTCATGAACACGGGTATGATGCTGACAAATGACAAACACAGGAATCTTAGCGAGAAACATGATAAATGTTTTAAATATACAGCTGATTCATTCCATTCAATACAACCCCCTTCAATGGGTTAAACTGAAATTACGCTTACTCAGCAAAATTCCAAACCTTCAGGCCAAATCCATACATGAACGCTATCTGACGACTATCCACAACACCAACACAATTACACACTCTTCATTACATCGGTTAGAAACCCTAAAGCCAGTTGTCAAGTATATAGCACATCGCTGCAAGTACTTCCCTGGCAACTACTGTTACATCACTGCATAAACATTTGATAACAAAAGATTGAGGTCAATTTGGGCCACAATTAAAAGTCTTCAGACACAACATACCACAGGCAGGATATTATTTATTCCAAATCTTTGGTATAAAAATATTTGGTAAGCATTTGTAACAACATGGAGTGACATTCTCAAAAGCAGTTGAGACTTTCATGGCTATTAGTGTCTGTGGAATACACCAATAACATTTATATAACTGTTGATCCAAGAGATCAGCCCTAATTTGACAGCCACCAGGCAAACACACACGTGCCAAGCACACTGTTATTTCATCTGTGGATTATCTCAATTACAGAATCCGGCTTATACGGAGTGGATTAAGGTCTCATTAGATTATAAGCTAATTTGTTTTTCACATTCTTGTGGCAATCAGTCTGAATTGCTGAGCAATTACGATAGAACCCAGGGAGTCTGGGGGGTTTTAACTGCATTTAGATGTGAAGACTGGTTTTGATTTATTCAATCAATAGGATATTTTGCTGAGATTGATAGTTCCATTTTCATGGTGATCAGTTACTGACAGGACATCATGACTGACTGACTGACTGATGGAACAGCATGTTTCATCTGTTTTAGACTCAATATGTTGATTAAAATTACATGAAATATTGGCCTTGTGTTTTCGGAATAAATAAATGATCCAATGAGATAAAAAGAATTTCCAGCTAAGTTAGCAAATGTCCTGTTTGCCATGTTGTCCATTCAGTCACTCACCATCAACACACTCATTCATCCATGCAGCGAACACCCACTCACTCACCACTCACCCACTCAACCAGTCAACTAGCTCTATGATGTACTTGGATGTGTGCCATTGCTCACTCTATCAATCCCAGGATAGATTTGATTATTTACAGGTCACCTTCATAAAGTTGGGATGTTCTGGAATATTGCTAAAAGGTGACTTAAACCCCAACTCACTCACTCACTTATAACTTATTGCTGAATCAGCATTAAATATTGCTGAATCAGCATTGACAAAAACTAAAACCAAATGCATAAATCATGTCATTATTTAGTCAATGCCATAAACAATTTCCTGTCAATCAATTACAGTTGTCTAGAAACATGATTACAAGCAGTTCCAGAGCGAACTCTCTGTTTGCCTTGTATTGTATTCTCCTCCTATATTAGCCATCAAAGCTAAACTGAAAACAAAATTGAAAAATGTGAACTAAAAAAAAGATACTGACTCTGATCACAAGCCATTTCCAATCTGAGCTGGAAGACTAAAGCTAGTCTCCCTGAAATGAAGACATTTGTATCAACACATTACACACACTCCGTCCATTGACTGTATCAAAACAACTCAGAAAACAGATGCAATATTTCTTTTCTGTGTCAATACATGTCTGTCCTGAACGTCTGCAACACCATTCACTCTGTTGAGTTATTTATAATGAGGAGAGAACTTGTTTTTTTATAATTCACAAAAGTTTTATATAAGAGTATTTCCTGCACCAGACAAAGTGGCCTATCATCTCCCATCACAAAGTCTTTCTTGTCTTGCTGAAATATGACTTCCTTATCACCAACAGGCAGATTAATGTTATACAGTCTTTAGGAAAGTAGTCACAATACAGATATGATGTTATTTCAGAAAGAGTCTACTTTGCAGAACATTCTTTCATGCGGGTTTTCTTTTACTACATCCTTCTTTTCAAATATATTCCCTTGATCCTTGTGATGTACACATATTTGATATTTATTTATTGTGTATCACTCCGTCAAGAAACAATAGCAATATTCTATAAACTACAAACATGAATGTTACAGTAGTTACAGACATATAGAAATACAGATACATAAATGACATACATTACAACAGTTTATCATATGCAGTATAGTCAAATGGAAGCAATATGAGGCAATATACAGGATTCATTTGAAAGTGTAAATATCATGACATATTTTTGAAATAGTTTCAGGATTTCTGTTTGAAAAAATTGTTAAAAATTGTTCTTTTCTTGAAAGTGTAGCAAAGTTCTGATTATGAAAAAACAATGTTTGTAGAAGTGACTCCCTTTCTTTCCTAAACTTAGAACAGGATATTACATAGTGTTGTTTATCTTCTAAGACATGGCATGTTTCACACAGACGATGTGGGATTGCAGGTTTTGTATATCTTCCAGTTTCAATTTTGAGTTTATGATTACTTAAACATAATTTGGAAAAATGTGACTTATGGGCCTTGTTTTTACAATGAGATAGATAGTTCTCGAGATTTATGGATGACTTGACCAATCTGTAGGTTCTTAATTTGCTGTTTGATGTGGGAGAATTATTCTATGACAGTCTGAACATATCTTCACATTTGGCCGGAGTTTTATCATTTAGGAGTTTATTCATTGTAAATGCATTGAATTTAGTTGTGTTAATTATTTCTAAAGTTCGCTTTATTCTTTTAAATTGATGAGGCCAGCCTATATTGTGGTTACAGAGATTGATATTTGTTTCTAAGGCATCCTTAAGTATTATATTTGTTGTGCTATGTATATGGATCTTAAAGTTAATTATCTTTTTAATGATAGGTACTAAGAATGGGTATATACCTAGTTCTGCACGAGAGGCCCAGTATCTCAAACAATTTTCCCAATTTTAGTAATATAATGCTTTCAAATACAGTCTGGTCTTGGTGATGATTTATTTATTGAAAAACTATTTACATATTTTTAGAGATACAGCGATTTCAAATGATATTTTCCAGAAACAGGTACTATACATAAATAGTACAGTACTAATTCCTTGATCTCACTCAGCATCTCACTCTATGATACTAATTACCCATCAACTGACAAATCAAACTAATCAAATCTATATCCAGATGGGAGTTGAGTGAGTCCAGCTGTTGATGTCAAAGGTTAAGCTGCCCAGTCCCGTTCTGGGGAATTCCCACCCAATTGGCATATCTTGGATTTCTCTGTACAAATAACTGCAGAGACAGAGATGGACTTGCCATGTATCTCATTACAACCAATCAAATACCCAGCCTGGCTAATTACAGCCAATCAGATAGCGGACTGACCCTCACTTTCCCATTACACATAGCTCTTTATCTGATGCTTATCTGAAATAATTTCTTGTGAGAAATATGATGAATGCATGTTTCTGACAGACCTGCCAAACATCTATCTCATTGTAGATTTGTCTGAGAATGAAACAATGTTGATCTAGTCCAGACACTGGGAACCTCTCTGAAGTGTTGACAACAAAACTTAAGTGATTGTGACATCTACAAAACCTGACAACACTTGTTGCCCCAAATTAGGAACGGAGCTTTGAACTTGTGGCAAACTTTGATGCATGTTTTGCAAAAGTCACCATTATGTAGAGTATAGTGATATCACCAATACCTCTTTCGCTGAAGCTGGTTCTGTTTCCACTCACATCCTCCATCAATGTTTAAAAACTGAAAAGGTAGTAAAATTATCTTTGATGAACACCTACCTAACAGTTTCACGTTGTCACAATGTTACGCTTTTGTTGTTACAACATTAGTCAGTGGGTTCCCATATACATTGTCACAATGTTGTGACCTGATAGTGGGATGTGTCATTTTTACATCGCCACAAGATTAAAGCTATTTAATGTTAACATATGTTGTCTAATGTTCTATTTAATGTTAACAGTTGATTAGTTTTCCAAGTAGTGAACACTGCATATGAAACAAAGCTGAAATTCACTTAAATTTGATGTTTATTCATCAATTTGCATGTTGTTTTGGTTGTGGGTTTTCTAACGTTGTCGCCAAATAGCGGAGAAAGAATCTCAAAGTGAAAGGTTTTACAGAAAGCTCCATCCTGACTAGTTGTGAGAAACATTATTATGTTGTGAGAAGCCCAAAGCATAAGGTTTCATCAACGTAAATTTGGAACATTGTCATTATGTTGTGACATTACATCATAAAATTAGGCTGTGTCACAACCTTACTTATCTACAACCTTCCCACAATTTTGCCAAAATGTGTGCTCAGCTGGGCAGAATCATCAGTTTTGCCCTGATCATCTTGATATATCTGCTGTAATTACTGAATATCAACTTGAGTTAGATTCATGGTATTTTATTTGATCACTGGTATTATTGCCTTCAGTCTCATCCTCCAATTCTGATGCTATGTTCTGCACAACATTCATTAACAGCTGATTAGTAGTGACAGGTGGTGGAGGGAGGAGATGATATTTGCAGTGTTCTCATTGATCGGGTTAATGGACAAGATGTCATGATATTACTGTGGTGCATGTGATTGAATGAATGGTGCAGCTCAGGAATCATTCTGCCACATCGTCTAGTTCTACCATGTGACTGTCATCAGCCAAGATAGAATTGTTTAAAGGTATGACAGCAGACATAAATCCTGGAAGCAACTCATCCCATCAAAAGTCCTGGAATCTGCAGTTTACTGAGAAGGTGTAATCCCCCATATATATTATTTGACCACTCAATAAATGGCATTGTGTATTGATATGGCGGTTTTAACTTGAACTTTCAGCACCCAACAAACACCCTCCAATTTAATCCTTAAAAGATTATGGTATTTATCAACTGGATTCAACTGCGATACTGCATCACAATCATTACTATATCATCCATTATAGTAACATCACAATCAAATGACATCACTCATTTCTGCCACTGTTGCTGGTATGCAGTACTTTTTACACTCAACCCTATGAGTATATAACTGCTTATTGAATAATGAATGAATTTTCTTCAAAGTTACCAAACACAAAATATAGTATGTTCATTAAGGGACACCTATTTGTAAGTTTTACTATATAGTTTTGTTTGATGTATTTCATTCTCATCTATGAAGGACATTAGTTGAGGCTTCTCTGTTTATAGAACTAAGTGACAGAATCTTCTCTCTCCTTGTCTGAACATAAATACAGAACCCTCCCACTCACACATGTAATGACTCTGCTTCTCAGCTCCCATAGCAGTGAACACGGGTATGACAACAAGGACATTTCCTGCGCAATGTCCATCACCTGACCTCACCTGACACTGAAGACAGGTGAGCTCATTAACTGACTGACTGACACACCTGTACAAGTACAATCTCCCAATTTGTCATGTTACCCTGAAAGGTACAATAGTGTTACCTACCAACAACCCAGCACATAGCAACCCTTACATCACACAGACATTACTGTAGGAGGTGGGGATGATGGACGGCCTTGTTAGACAGGAAGTGAGTGAGTGAGTGAGTGGGGGAGTGGGGGAGTGAGTGAGTGAGTGAGTGAGTGAGTGAGTGAGTGAGTGAGTGAGTGCTTAACAGTCTCATACAGTGCCTTTACTTGTGTGTTTGTGTGCCTATTAATTACTAGTCTGAGCTGAGGGCCCATGTTTTAGTGCCACCTGACTGAACACCATACAAGAGATATGGAGACAACAGATACCGTCCATTTAATTCCCTTGAAACTGAACATCAGGCAGGATAACAAACAACATGTTTGAAAGTGTCTTGGATGACAAAGCTAGGGACATTTCAGTTCAATGAGGCAATATATTGAAGAAAAAGATTCAACTTAAACCAAAATTAATAAAAAGACCTTCTTGAGCTTGCTTGTTCTGGACACAGGTATGTGATATTTTCCTGTCAACTAACCATAGTATAATTGATAATCTGTGACACTTCATCCAGCAATAAGACCTGTGCTTGTCACACCTCCAACAAATGGCTTGACCCCTAATCAGACTGATGACGCAACCTCCCAATACCAGTTATCCATATGACAAGTGTTGAATATAATGAGATTAAAGGATCAGGCTACTGTACTTCATGAGGACAAGATAATCCTTCAGTTGATAAGCAGACAGAGCTGTCTGTAAGTATGACTCCATTAATCTTGTTAAGTCCATCAATATTCTGCTAATTATCAGCCTGAAATCTTACATGAGGTTACATGGCCGGGTGGACCAAGCACCTGTCAGTGTGGGGAAGTGTGGCAGTTCAAGCCCCATGTAACATGATACTGAGTCATTGTAGGAGTAGTAGCTGGTACTTGGTGACATACTCAGCAATAAGATATGTAAACATACAGCAAATACTGACAGTATAATTTCAGTCTCCTGAATCTGTGGGTTTGGACAGGAGGAAACGTTTGCTGTTGGTATATAAGAAATATACAAGAATGAAAATAAATTAGCAAAGAAATGTTTCAAAAACCCTTTTTAGTTTTATTGGAAATGCAGTCAAATACTATCATCATGAGTCTAATGCTGGCTTTTCCAATATTATGCATAACTCATACTTACCCAAACATTTTCTCTACCATAATAGACATACCTATGTCTTGAATACATTGATAAGTCGATTTTATTACTTGGTGCCCAACGATTTGATGCATAGGGAGTTGACGGGAAGATATGTTTGTTTTGTGTGTCTGATACAGTAAGCAAAGAGGAATGATGTAAATGTTTACTGTTCACACAATGACTTAACAAATAAACAAAGGTATGTTATGCTTCAGGAAAATGTCATAAAGTACTGGAACCAGAAGTGAAGTGCATTTTTGCTTTAACTGTGTTTTAATTATGTCTGAATTCTACATGCCCGAGAAATACTTACAACTATTATGCTATTCATAGTTCCATACCTTTCAAATTCTTAAAACACATATTTTAATTTTGTTTTAAATCAATTCTGAAAATTTAAAGAAGGCAAGTTCCAGATATGGACCACCCGTGTTGACAAACAGGATTCCTGATATGATGACACAAGGTGTGTATTTGCGTATTTCCACAGTTTACCATGGATTATATTGTCAACAGGTACAATCCTTTACTCCATTAACCCCCTGTGTCCACAAATCTCCGATTAGGCTATCACATCTAAGAGTGGATGCTTTCAATGCTAGGCACAGAGGCAATATGTCATTATCATCATGTAAATAGAATGTCAGTATATACATCATAAAATCAAACTTTTCAATACATCAAAACATCTTCCATTCCGACTGGGCAGTCACAGGTTTCGTCAAACAGGGAGAGACATTATGGACTGGTTTGTTGTTATAGGCCACACTCAGCAATATTGCAGCTATATGGAGGCAGTCTGTGAATAGTCGAGTCTGGACCAGATGATCCAGTGATAAACACAGTTTGGATATGACGACATGAGTCAGCCAAACAGGGAGTCTGACCACCCTGTATTCAGCGAGTCTGACCACCCTGTATTCATGGTGTGCGTGGCTGTGTGCGTGCATGCATGCTAGCCTGCGTGCATCCCTGTGTGCGAGCATGCTAGGCTGCGTGCATGCCTGTGTGCATGCGTGTGTGCATGCTAGCCTGCGTGCATGCGTGTGTGCGTGCAGGACGATATTTCTTGGAACATCACAGTTAAGTTTCAGTGGTGTTTCTGAGAGAGGGCAGTAGAGTTACTGTGCCGAGTGGTTAAAGGCAAAGTGTGGCCAAAGACCAAAGTTCCTTTCCCTACATGGATACAGTGTGTGGAGCCCATTTCTGGTGTCACCCCCGAGCCATGATACTGATGAATGTTGCTAAAAGCTGCATGACACATGCTGTATCTGAGGGAGTATAGCATTGTGATTCTTTTATGTAATACATGCATATATTTGATGTAAATATAAAGTTCTTATAATGTTTCAAGTGATTAAAATTTAGGGTAGTTTGCAAAACTTTACAATTTTGGCGCCGTAGATAATTAGGTAACCTGTACTCTCTGGTACACACAAGAAGTGATTGAGCTTCATGTTACATACCAGTCCTGATTCGGAGCACCATATACTGGCAACAAACTCCAGCATCAGTGATTGAGAACACACTTAACGGGATGTATGTCAAAGATCAAAATGATAAAAGTTTGAAGTAATCATTTAGTAGATCCCACTATCAACATTGCTGAAACCTTTCCAAAAGTTGGACCCAAAGAATATACACAGGATCTATATTCAGGAATCAGACGATGGTGTTTATGGAGTCGCCAATCTCATCAGGACCTTGGCCTCTGGAGGCAAATATTGCCGGAACCCCTGTTAATCTCCAAAATAGAGTGATTTGCTGTAGCTGTAATATTTCACTCGCCGAGACACCAGAATGTTATTCAGAGTTGTGGCATGGTAATCACCATATCCAAATTGATTACAAATCAATATCAGTGATCAATACAACAGATCAATACCATGTGTAACACTATCTGATATCCGTGATAAACTTAGGAATAGTTTCACCTATTGCGACACACGATAACATCATGACTTTCACAGATGACTGATAACACTGTATTCATGCACTGTGCAACATTAACATGCCGCAGTAGTAAGTCCGTCGGCTTCACCAAGTTTTCATATGGGCATGGAAGGCAGGAAATCATTTAGGAGAAACACATTTTCTATGTACAGCTCTTTTATGCTGAAGGAGTTGGCACGGGTACTAAATATATGTACCCCTGGTACACTTTGTACCAAAATGAAGTGTGGAGGTGTGTGTGTTTAATTACGCACAAAAAATCTGAAACCTTTCTGCATGTTAAATCATACATGACATGGGACCTTTCACTATCCTGAGTGAGGGTCCATCCTTTGTAACAGTGAAGGAAATAAAATATCAATTAAAAATAAATCCTTGTTCAGCGTTCATTAAGATGATAGTTCAGGGCGTTCTACAAACCACCATCGTATCATCTATCACTTTATAATTTCATCAACAGCACATCAACACTGCATGTAGGTCACCCTAATTTCCAAGCATAATCAAGCTAATCGTGACCTGTGACCTGTGTCATGTGAAGTGGCAATATGGATTGATCCGCCTGGCCACCTTTTCACAATAATGGTCGTCTGACTGCTATATCAATGATATTCCATTGTTGATAGTTGTCAGGCAAGCATGTTGTGAGGTCAGTGGCCATGAATTCGTTGAACAGACTGAAGACGTGGTCACTGAGGCATATGCTGGTATAGATCTTATGGACAGAAATAGTAAACTGACACCGAATTGCTTGTTTTCTTCATTTTGTTCAGCAGCATGTACCGCCTCTCTCATTTCTTGTCCTGGCCTTACTTCTGGACCTCCTCCACGGTCTGATGGTCAGAGTCCACTTGCAGAAAGTCATCTTAGCGCCAAGGTGATCTTAGCTCCTATACTTCAACACTGGCTTACAACTGTCTTACATAGCACTGGACCTTGGTCTGTGAATCAGTGAGTTTGGTTTGAAGGTGCTCTTAGCAATATTCAAAATAGTCAAGCAATATCAGAGCAAGGACAACAGAAATGGGCTTCATACATTGTACCCTAGTGGGGATTTGAACCCGTGTCTTCAGTGTGACAAACGAATGCTTCAACCATTAGGCTACCCCCACTTCTCCTCCTTAGATCTTTCTCTGGAATATTGCTAAAAGCAGCATACAACTAAACTCACTCCCTCCTTGGTCTGTGGTTTCATCTGATGCAGTGTGCCCATGTGAATAAATAAATCTAATCACTATTGCTCAACTTGTTGTAGTGCTAGTGGACCCTTAACCTCACTGTTGTCTTCTCTTCTTCCATCCTCTCTAAGATACATGTCTCGCTGAAAGTGTCTCCTTCCTGCTTTAACATTCTCTCCTCCCTCTTTCTCTGTCTCACACTTTCTCCCCTCTCTTTTCCTCACTGTGTAACTTTCTGGACTTCTCTGTTTTCTTCTTTCTCTCTGTAACTCTCCCTTCCTTGTGTGAATTTCTCTGTTTTTCTTTTTTCTCTCTATAACTTCCTCCCCGCCTTCTGTGAATTTCTCTCTGCTTTTTTCCTTTTTCTTTCTATAACTTTCTCCCCTCCTTGTGTGAGAGAGAAAAAGACAGAGACATTTAATTTGTACACATGCAGTGAAAAAAATCACAGAAAGGGAAGGAGAGAGAAGGAAAGAGAGACAAAAAGGATGAGTGACAGAAAAATACACAGAAAGAAGGAAAGATACACAGAAGGACGTAGCAACAGAGAAAGAGAGGAGGACGAGACAGAGAGAGAAAGTAGAGGGAGAGATTGTTGTATCGAAGGAGTGCTTGTTCATGTGTCTGTATTTTATTGAGTTATATGAGGAGAATGGTTGAGGGAGAAGGAGCAGATGCAGTATCCACTTAACAATCAAAATTATTCCTCCAAACATACTGTTGTCCTTTTCACAATTGTTTGCCATACACTTATCGTTCTGTTTCCCAACCACCCATGAATATCACACAATAAATCCAACGGTACTCCATTAGTACCTGTAGAGGAACTAGAACAACTTACTGATACAATCTCTCCATCTACATGATAAAGTAGGTATCCTTTCACAGTTCTCATAAACAATTAAAACAATATGATAAACAAACAGCCTCTGTCATGGTAGGACCGATTGTGGCCACCAGTTGATGTGATTTCCTGTATCAACCAGTCAGTTTCATTAAGGCCCAGGAATAGTGTGTTTCTTATCTCTCTTAAACCTATTTGGGCCAAACTGGTATCGTTAAAAGCTTGTCAGACGGTGATTGAGAATTCATTGTATCAATGGCCAGATCTCAAGCTAAGGTGGGTTTTTAAAGTCGTGAAATATGTATACGTGATCTGGATTATCATAAGATTGGTATCGGTCAGTTAGGGAAACGGTCACCTGAAACCACTACCTGGTCACAAGGAGGATAACAGGTAAAAAGGTGATGTCTTAGATGTGTTCTATTTTGAATTATCTGAAAATTATCATGACTTAATGCCTTTATTATCAAGATTGTTGTAAAGACTTGATTCATCATAATCAATTATTCATTAACTCTGGAAGTATCACCTCTGTTGTGACAGGATAACACTGCAGGGTTTTCTAACAGTGACACGTGCTGTTACTTTAAATTTGCTTAATTACATCATTATTGAAGAAGTAATTGGAAATGATGATTATCATCATCATCATCATCATCATTGTAGTCATCCCCTCCTAATTTCAGTAAAACAATTAATACACACGTGATTATAATTATGGATAATCTCTTTTGCATTTTAGGCTGAGAATGGCACCTTTATGAAAATGCATGGGAGGTGTCAAGTTTGATTGAAGTTTGATCAATGACCACTTGTAGGAACAAGTATCTTAATGAATAACTATCATTCCTTGAAAAACTGACGATAAAATTAACTTTGTAAGTCTGCACCATGATAAATCATATTTCTAATCAATTAATTTCTATTTCTATTTACTTAATATCTTAATTTGATAAAACCTCAAAGTCAAACGGTAAAAGCAGGAAGTATTATAACCTATATTTAGAGAGCTTTTCTCTAAAACAAATGATATTTATTTTAAAATTGGTATTTTTATGCTGTCAGCAATGACCATCGTCTGCTGGACAACTAAATCCAGTTACGTCATACAACATACCAGAGACCTCTTGGCAGGTATTCACTGTACTACATCTCAAAACCATTTTCAGGTACACGCAGGAAGAATTTGACATTCAAGCAGACCATGATGACACACTTTCCTTCCTGTTCAAAGGTTTTAAAACAGTTTCGCAGGTACAAGAGAATTACAGGGCCTGCATCAGCAGTGGTGGGACCAGCGCCACGTGGCACCTGATTGCACACCCTGCACCTGTGTCGTTAAAAATGTTTACCTGTATTTACCTGTTGAGAGTAAACGATGAGGACAAACAGGAACTTGGTGAGTGGAACATGTGTCAGATTCTTACGACACCTCATAGCACCCGACATTATTTAAATAGAAGCGAATGTTGAAAGTTTGTCATACTTGCAGCGTGTGCACACGTATGTCTGTGTACCATGAATGGTCTCACCTTCTGCTGTTTTAGGGCAATCATCAAATGAATAATAACATGAATGGGAGTGTGTAGTGCAACCTGATGGTTCAAAGGGATTTACACCAAATAAATGAGTGACTGGGCTTATCGCTGCTGGTATTTGAATTAGATGACAGTGAGTCATCTGACCAGCACGTGAGTGAACAGGGTCTGGAACAGTATTTCAGTAAAAGTATTATTGTTTGATCTCAAGTATTTATAATTTTGGTGAATTCGGATAAAGGTACGTTACCAATGATCATCAGGAATTTAACTTGTCATGCTCAGACAGATTTCTTAAAGCTGGATGAAGAATCACTGCCTGTTGTTTTAAGAAAAATGCACTTTGGTAATATAAACTTCATCATAATTTGTTATGAAAATTTTCTCCAAGTTCAGGTGTTTGACAAAACCACAGCAGACCCTGTGCAATCAAGATAAGCTTCTAGTTTATTCTTTTGTACCAAACTCAGCAATACTGCAGCTCTATGTAAATAAGCCAGTGTAGTTTCTGGAATTTATGAATCAGCAAAATTATAACTGAATTTTATGTAATCATGACAACCACAGGATTCTGCTTATCTTAAAGCTACCCTTTGATCTCAACTAGAATATATAATACCTGTTCACTTCGTTTCTTTATCACTCTCAGATTTGCATATTTTTTCCGTTATTGTGGGGGTTTATTACAATCTAACTCAGTCAATAAATGCACCTATGTTCTCAGTCATCACATCAAGCCAGGTGTTTTTCTCCCCAGGTGAGTTTTGATCCTGCCTCGTTAGTGATGGGTGGGCTCAGATCAAAGGAAAGTATGCTAGGTAGGTGCATGTCCATGTGGTCAGTTTGCTTACCTGGACCCTGACAGGGGTTAACGAGCTACTGGTCAGGACTTACAGGTAACATAATGAGGGGAAATCCCCCGGGGGAGTCCATTTGTCACAACTATTCATGGGGATTATGTTTTTCACTTTACATTTGTCAAATTTTTGTCTACCAAGAGAGCTTGTGTTGGGTAAGGGCTGGGGGATTTTAGAAAAGGGTGGATTTTAGGGAGGGGGTGAGGGAAATAGCAGGTGGTCTACAGGTGGAAACATGTAGTTTGAATGTGAAAATGTATTGTTGATAAGGAGAACCTGGGTGGGTGGGAGAGACCAGGGTGGGTGTTAGATGGGAAAGTCAAGGTTTTATAGAGGAGTCCTGATTGGCTGGAGAGTCCAGGGTGGGTGGGTGAGATCAGGGTGGATGGGAGAGTCCAGATTGGGTGGGAAAGTAAATGTTTTATAGAGGAGTCCAGGATAGGTTGGAGAGTCCAGGGTGGGTGGGAGAGACCAAGGTTTATGGGAGAGTCCAGATTGGGTGGAAAAGTCAATGTTTTACAGAGGAGTCCAGGATAGGTGGGAGAGTCCAGGGTGGGTGGGTGAGACCAAGCTGGGTGGGTGAGACCAGGGTGGATGGTAGAGTCCAGGGTGTGTAGGAGAGTCTAGGGTGGGTGGGAGAGACTAAGGAAGGTGAGAAAGTCCAGGGTGGGTGGGACAGTCTCAGGTGGTTGGGAGAGTCTTTGTAAGAGAAACCAGCGTAGGTGAGAAAGTCCATGGAGGGTAAGAGAGAACAGGGTGGGTGGGAGAGTCTAGAAGGGTGGGAAGGTGAGAGAGATCAGGGAGGGTGAGAGAGTCCATGGTGGGTAGGAAAGTCCAGGGTGGATGGGAGCGTCCAGGGTAGATGGGAGAGTCCAAGTTGGGTGGGAAAGTCCAGGGTGGATGGGAGTGTCCCAATTGGGTGGGAAAATCCATGGTGGATGGGAGAGTCCCGGGTAGGTGGGAGAGTAAGTTGGGTGGGAAAATGCAGGGTGGGTGGGAGAGTCCAAGTGGGGTGGGAGAGTCCAAGTTGGGTGGGAAAGTCCAGGACGGGCGAGAGTATTCAGATTGGTGGGTGTTCGTGAGACAGTTGTGGGGCGAAGGGCAAGGGTGACAATTATTCCATAGTAATTTACCCAGAGACAGTGCCAGGCTCACCAAGTTGCAGATTCTTGAGTTGTTGAGATTTGACTGTGCAGATTTACATCAAGTAGAGCCACATTGTCATACTTGAGTGAAATATATTGAGAGTTATTCTTACAGAAAAATATCCTGTAGGGTATGGTGAAATACTAATTGTCGTGGCAAAACAATAAAAGAGGCTGATTTCCAGAGATCAAAGATTTGTTCACACTTTGGTCCTAACAGAATCAGCATGATTCTTCTCTTCTTCATAAATTGTAATCACTCTGCATGCCCTGATCAGTCGCCATCATGCCTCCATCCCCAGACATGGGCCTGACACCCCCCACCCCATGATACCGGGCGTGCCACAGGTGCTAAAATTCCCACCTAAGTGCGAGGACAGCTAGGTTGAAGGGCAACAAGACACCTATGCTAGGTTAACCAAGTCCCACATACAGCCTTTCACAACTTTTTGAGGCAAATTTTCGCAGAGATGTTTTGTGTGAAACATTCCCTCCAGCTCTTGTGAATCAACACATGTTCACCAGTTCCGATCTTTAGCAATAAGGTGGCTCAGCTCTAACCCCACGATCATTTATGGCATCAGGGAGTTTAAATATTGACAACACAGGGCCACTGTGTGGACGTTTTTGCGGACACAAATTGGTGCGTGAAGAGAGAACTCCTGTTGTTAATTAGAAGAACAAAACGAACAATACCCCCACACTTCCACAGTTGGGAGGGCAAAATGAAAGTTGGCATGAACAATACACAAACATTTTGTTCCCCTGTAGACGTCTTTGTTAAACTGTTTGTAAAAGCAATTGTCCGTATACACCGACTAATTCACACAGGCTGTGCCTCCGACAGGCACTGGACCTGTATAAATAATAATGTCAGTTTCGGCACACTAATTTCTTGTTAATTGAGGAAATTCACAGCTCTGTCCAAATTTAATAAATAATATGAAGGTGTCAGTTACTATTTTTGATAAATGATTATTTATGATTTCAGATGGCTTGTGGACAAGTTGGTAGTTTCAGTAAAGGTGATCAGTGGTGTTTCATATGGCAGCATTGACTTGTGTAGAAAGTCCGATATCTGGGGAGGAACATCAGTTACATGAGGAAGGGTCATGTGTGTCAACACTTACAAGCCTAAACTATTCATAGATTAACATAGCCAGGGCTCAATAAAACATACAGATACACATTTTAAATAAACTTTGATAGGACCATCTCTTTATAAAACTGATGTTTTTCATAACTCTACTTTCACTTTTCCTTCTGTTAGTTTGGATTTTTTTATTAGGATGAAGAAATATACTTAAATATTTTTATTTGAGACTTGCCATTCATAAAAAATGATTTTGACAATACCAGTACTGTTGTTGTGTTTGTTTTGACTTAAATCAACAACTGACTTAATGAGTGAATTTATAGGTGAGTGAGATGGAATTTATGGAACAAAAGCCTTAGCAGCTGAGTGGGTTAGATAGCTGCCTTTGCAAGTTGGGGATATCTATCCTTACTCCATGAGTGCAGGTTTGAATCCCAAATGATATTCAAACTCCAGACTTTGTACTTTGCTGAGAAAGGAAAATCCCAGATGTAAAGTGTCTTACATCAGACACTTTCTAAAAGACACTGAGTATGCTAGTTTGATCACAGAATCTGTCCAATTTAGGAGCGAGAAAATCTGAGGAGACACAGGTTCCAGACAGCTACTAATTACTATTTTCTGAGTGAGTGAGTGAGTGAGTGAGTGAGTGAGTGAGTGAGTGAGTTTAGTTTTACATAGCACTCAGCAATATTCCAGCTATATTGACGCAGTATGAAAGACATGAACACAGATGCTGTGTTGGCAAACCAGAATCTTTATCAGGGAGAACGTAGCATTTCAAGCAGCATCTTGCAACATGAATACGAAACTGAATCATCATCCATCCACATCAATTTCATCATGTAAGTTAAAACCATGAATGCTGATCAGTTAACATTTGATTTTCTCATACAGATTTAGAAACGAAAAAGATAAGATTGCACTTTGTCATGAGTTTCAATCAAAGATGTTTTTAGGGAAACGTGATCTGTAATACATGCCAGATATGTCTGGCCGTTCTGCGATGTGTCTGGCTGCAACATAATCGTGATTGTAAATTTGATGATAGAAATCCACAAAAACAGCGCAGTGATGGACAGCTATGTTTGGTGCCTGTTATCCATCACCTTCAAATTCACCCGCTGAATAAATTGCACTCTATTTTTGTGAAAATGGAAACTTTCCTGACAAAAATGTTGTTTAAATGTGTTCAAACATCTTAGCTCACCCAAAACGATGTCATTAGCTGTAAAACGGCCCATTTTATACTCACTGAAATCATTTCCCATGAGTGTTATGCAAGAGAGTACTTTTGACATGGTCTAGGGTTGAATATAAGGGGAGTCTCACCATAACTACTGCCTAAAAATAGATTGAACAAATTACAATATATGTGACACAAAATTGTATGTCTCTAGAATCTGAGTTGTCAGGTGTTGGATCTAAAGTTTCTAGGTTTCTTTCTCCGTTGTCATGGTATGATATGGTATGCATCATATTAAAAACATATATGAACCACAAAAAAACATGTACAAGTTGAATCTCTTAAGCTCATATTTCTCTTTCATGGATGAGTGAGTGATTTTGAACAGTGCTTGCTTTTATAGGACTTAGCTTATCATGGGAGGAGGGAGAGGACATCAAGGTGATATCGTGGGAGGAGGGAGAGGACATCAAGGTGATATCGTGGGAAGAGGGAGAGAACATCAAGGTGATATCATGGGAGGAGGGAGAGGACATCAAGATGATATCATGGGAGGAGGGAGAGGACATCAAGGTCATATGAGGGGATGAGGGAGAGGACATCAAGGTGATATCATGGGAGGAGGGAGAGGACATCAAGGTGATATCATATATCATGGGAGGAGGGAGAGGACATCAAGGCAATATCATGGGAGGAGGGAGAGGACATCAAGATGATATCATGGGAAGAGGAGAGGACATCAAGGTGATATCATGGGAAGAGGGAGAGGACAACAAGGTGATATCATGGGAAGAGGGAGAGGACATCAAGGTGATATCGTGGGAGGAGGGAGAGGAATTCAAGGTGATATCATGGGAAGAGGGAGAGGACATCAAGGTGATATCATGGGAGGAGAGAGAGGACATCAAGGTGATATCGTGGGAAGAGGGAGAGGACATCAAGGTGATATGATGGGAGGAGGGAGAGGACATCAAGGTGATATCATGGGATGAGGGAGAGGACATCAAGGTGATATCATGGGATGAGGAAGAGGACATGAAGGTGACTTACAAATATTTTTGAAGAATGTTTATTTTCTAACAATGTATTTTATTTAGTTCAAGGAGGAAACAGAAGCAAGATAACTGCAATTCCTCTCCGAAAACAATACTCTCGTTCGCATTTCTTAAATGATTTACTAGGACATGATCACCATCTTGCTACCTTATCTGCACAGTTTTCTTCGTCTGCCACATCACCACAGGTAGCAAACAGTTTTATAATCTTGATATCTCAGAATTACAATCAAACAGATATAGACTGGAGGGAATCGCTTTCACGACCACAGCACATTCACAAGTGGAAAACACAGTTGCTGTTTCCTAACATAAACTTCCTGTTGATTGTACCGTTTACCTGACACCAACCTGCACCCCCAGTATACTATGATAACCAGCTAAATGAGTCGTACATATCTCAGGATGAAGATTTCCCCATCAAGGTTGTCCTGATAACAGTTGGTGTACCACTAATTACACAAGTGCAGATTATTCTTGGAGTCTAAATGGGGACGTTCTGGCTGTGAGATGCTGCAGTCACTCTTATACAACATCCAGATGTGCAGATGGTGGCCTGTCACAGGCCAACAGGTTCTCTCTCTCTCCTGCCTTCCCTCCTCTCTCTCTTGAATCTCACTTCATTCTTTCTCTCAATCCCTCCCCTCTTTCACCTGCTATCTCATACCTTACTTTCAATCATTCCTTCTTTCCCTCAATCTCTCTCTAGTTCTCCCTCTCTGTCACTTTCATCCCTTCTTTCTCTCTCTGTGATTCTTTCTCACTCTCCCTGTTTACAAATAAAATCCCCACTCACAACTTTCATCATACTTGGGAACACTGTCCAATACCAGCAGTCACAGGCGTGACTCAACAAAGTTATATTTCTTGTGTGTGTCTCTCCCTTTCACTTCTTTTTCTGAACATGTTTTACCCCCTTTCATACACATGATGAGAGAATGCTGGGGTGTAGTAGTCCTGCACTGCCCATGTGGCAAGTCTAGTTTACATCTCTTTCTGTATGACTACAGATTTCCACTTATTATATTTCATAAATATAATTTAGAAAGCCATTTTTTCTGCACAATATGAACATTTCAGATACTATTTTCTATTCTGAGGAAGTCGTGTTTAGTCCCTCATCATCTAAATACCAATCTGGTGATAGATGTATTTGTACTTTGTACACTGACCGGTCATCCATTTGAACAAAGAATCCCCCTGGATGTCCAAGGTTGACAGGATTTCACACCACTCTCTCACACCAGAGAATATCCTTGACAAGATCTCATATCACTGCCATAATTAAACAGCAACTATGTTTCAGGTTATTAAAAATGTCCAAAGATGGTTACAAAAGTCAACACTGGTCTTTCGTGTTACATCATACATTGACCTGTGAAGATCTGGGTTAGAATTGATTTTCGGTAGCCCACACTTGAC
Organism: Haliotis asinina; assembly: GCF_037392515.1. Lineage (NCBI taxonomy): Eukaryota > Metazoa > Mollusca > Gastropoda > Lepetellida > Haliotidae > Haliotis > Haliotis asinina. The sequence goes on from NC_090280.1 coordinate 3,720,425, forward strand.
GCAATAAGGGATTCACAGGATAGGGTGGTGAGTCATATCCAGAAAGTGTCACAATCATTGTTGTAGTTGTATTTAGCAGGTACATCCTGCAGCAGTTAGGGGAGACAAATCTGTACAGTTTGGTTAATGGGACAGTTAGTTCATTTCAACATTCACAGCAATTTTTGTGTTTTGTGTGTTTGATGTTTGAGAATGCACTCATTAATATGTTAGCAGTATCGTGGTATTTGGTATTTCTCTGCTTCAGGACAAGACACACCAGGGTGATAACATGAGTGACTTTCAACATGGCTGTAGAAAGATGATGCACCATGTCTCCATGCAAGTATGATCATTCGATACAATCGAGAAACAGTAGCATCTTTCCACGGGTAGATAAAAAAGTACAGCATGTGTCTGTGCATATGTGAGGGAGAGTGTACTTTGATGTGTGTGAATACATAGACATGTGTGAGATTGCATTAAGCAAGGCTGAAATACATTTTCTTTTACAGAAAAAAGTGTGCTTTGCTAAAATGTGCCTGCCACTGGCACTTGCTTGAAACAGACAGTAAAATTATTTTCTGCATATACTTTTGTCTGCAAATTGATACTTTTAAGCACACAAATTCTGATACTGGCTTCATTTAAGATGCAGAAAATGCTAGTGCCATTGTAACATTCACCATGTTTGTTTTCTCCAAGTAAAAATGTCCATCAATTACTGAGACAGCTTCATAATTCTTTTATTAGACTTTGAGAGTAGGAATTACATGAAAATATATTTTTCAAATGCAAATGTTTTTAAGCAAACAAATTCTGACGCATGTATGAGATGTTAATGCCATCTTACATTCACCGTGTAACTTGTCTGAAATTAAAAAAAGGAGTAACAATTAATGAGCAGCAGGAACCTCCTTGTAACAAGTCTTTACAAACAAAGATACACATCCAAACAGGGTCTTTGTGTCTAGAATATCAAATATATCATTAAAGTGCATTTGGGTATCAACTGATTACACAAACAATGAAGAGATTACAGATGATAGATGCTTCTGAAATTTAAATCATGTGCAATAATATGTCTTGTATCGCATTGTGGCTTCTCACTGTACTTTGATACCCTAAAGTACTGGCATTTGAACTTAAGAAGAATCACCGAGTGACACTCTTCTCATGGCACAAGAAGATGTCATATTTCCAACTAAATCTACAGACTGTTTCCAGATATTAAGATAGACCACAGCTGATCGCCACACACGTGTGTTGTTGTCACTCTGCAAGCCTGTTACAATCTTCAGTTTTCACAATCGGCAAATAAAAGCTTCAAAAGCTGTGATAAATATCAAGGCAGGATATTTTACGAAAGGATAAAACCAGAATCCTTTCAAATAAACTTTTCCAGAAGGGTTCAAAGATCATTTAATGCACCACGACTTTACCATATCCAATGTCCTTCCCTCACGGTAAACTTCACACAAAACCTTCAGCTCCTCTGGAAATCTTAAGGGAAAATCAGAATTCTTGATTAACGCACTTGTACAATTAGATTTTTTCCATTTGGGAGACTTTCTTTCCTCAGGAGACTGAAGATCATAGTCTGGAATCTGAATGCACCTGTTTCGGCAGCTGTGGAGTCTGTCTCTGCTTCCCACTGGCAGCCATATTGGATTCTCTGCGCATCTGTTTTGATGCATATAATGAGAGGCTGTGCTCCACACATGCTTTTAGTGGAATAATTTGAACGAAATGAGGCCAATTTATTAAGCTTATGTTTCTGCCAGGATTTCAATTGTCAATCTTTTATTCACACAGTGATACAGGCTTTCAGCAAGAGACTGTTCAAATGACAAAATAATCAATTTTTTCAGCCATGTTGACTTGTAACTGCATTTGTTGAGTTTCTGCAGATTTCAGAGCTGTTAAACAATTAACTTTCTTTAAGGCAATCACTACTTTGCTAATGGAATGCTAACAAGCATAAGAGGAGGACCACTTAATACTATACATTTTTCTAAACCTAAAACTTACTTTTCTCCTGCAACTTTTGAAACTAAATTATTGAGGTTTTGTAAGGTTGAAAACATCACTGTATTACCAACAACAGGTTAAAGATCAAAGAAATGATGTTCTCCAAGAAAACTTACTTCCTAAACCATGTTCAGATATTTTAGGGGTAGTGGAGTAGCCTAGTGGTTAAAGCATTCAGGCACATGTCACACCGAAGACCCAAGTTCAATTCCCCACATGGGTACAATGTGGGAAGCCCATTTCTAAACACCAGGGTGATATTGCTGGAATATTGCTAAAAGCAATGTAAACAATACTCACTTAGTTATATTTGGATACATTAACCAATAAAATATTTTTTTCCTTAAAGACACTTTATTACCAATATTATTATACAGTTGACGATCATTTCACACATAGAATTTAAAAAATAATTTCCGGGTCACTATTTAGACCTATCCATACCAATATTTTAAGAATTTAATTTATTATTTGGCAAACATACAACAAAATAAAAAGTGTCCCTTTCAGACATATCATTACAAATATTTTCAAAATGTACATTTAATATTATAATGAAAAACAAAATTTGTGTCCCTTTTCAGACATATCATTACAAATATTTTTTCTAGTTCCAGGATGTTCATTGTGGGTTATCTAATATATCTGGAGCTCTGTCCAGGCACTGATGGAGGCAGCAGCACCCCACCTCTATTGAAGCACAATCCCTGATGTGACATATCTCCTCCTGATGGAGTCAGGTTTCAGGTTTCGCTGATCAGGGGATATTTGGCAGAGAAAGTTCCTAGCTTATCTCTACACTTACTCCTGTCAGAGTGTTTGGGAAAGGCGATAACAACCAAGCGTAGGATTGATAAAATCCGGAAGTGAAACTATATTATTCTTTATGCTCTTACGATAATTTGGCTAATATTGCTGGCTGTGAAGTGCAGTGAGAGTTGACTAACTTTTTTTTGCGTTTATGAAAGACAAAATTGTTGAACAGATCTGTTTCTTTTGCCTCATGTTAATATCTGAATAAATAACAGACTACATGAAGAAATAACAAGCAAAGATAAACAAGTGAGTGAGTGAGTGAGTGAGTGAGTGAGTGAGTGAGTGAGTGAGTGAGTGAGTGAGTGAGTGAGTGAGTGAGTGAGTGAGTGAGTGAGTGAGTGAGTGAGTGAGTGAGTGAGTGAGTGAGTGAGTGAGTTTGTGGAGGCTAGTTTCTCCCAAACCATTGAGAATCAATTATATATGAGTGATAGTGTTTAGTTTTATGACACACTCAGCAATGTTTCAGATATATGGCGGTGATCTGCCAAAAAATACAATCCAATGATCAACAACAGGAACATTAATCTATGTAACCAAGTCTAAATTGCCTCTTACAAGATGGATTACTGAAGATCATGTTTGCGGTGTTCAGTTCTCCCCTTGAACACATACGCCCACACCAACATTAACTTTTTTTGGGGACACATGAATCATTTAGATACAAAAGCAACCCCAGTCAGTTGGTAAATTCCTGTGGGAATCTAGGCTTGTTTCATTGAAAGTTTTAGGCAGGAGGGAAAGAAATACGGTTTAGGGACTGTGGGACAGACTAACATTTGCCAAACAAGATGAAGAAATTAACTCCATAGGAACAAAAATTCAATATTATTGAAACGAAAAAGGACTGAAAGAAGTAATTTTGTGTAATACTCTAGAAACTGAAAAATAGCATAAGCTATTATAGAATACCACTACAATAGTGTGTTACAACAAATACTGAACTTTTTCATTACTCTTCTTAAAATACCCATTTCTTCAGTTGTGCTATTTCAAAATATAATTTTAAATAACTTTGAACCCTTAGTTCATGAAGGAATTTCATAATGACTGTTTCCAGCAAACCTGGAATGACAACCTGTCGTCAAGGCAACCATCCACGAAACTTGTCAAGACATTCTCCAATAAATTCCCAAAGCCATTATTGTTAAACTTTTAACACATCTTTAAAACTCTGGTATTTGAACTAGTTTCAGGAGAAAATCACTCATTACCCTGAAAACCTGTGACCACTGTAATCAGTTGTCAGGGAGATATCACTCATTAACTTTTCTGTCAGTGAGAAATACTATGCCTATAAATCAGCTTTCAAAATGGCTGCCAGGAGATTCAAGTCCACTTTTATGTAGCTTATAGGAAGACGAATTACAAAATTTGTAGAAATTAATCCTTAATGTTCCAAACACTGTATTAACATTACTTTGGTGCTAAGTGTTTACATGAGGCAGTTATTTACAGTTGACATGCAATTGCACAACCATTTCACCTCAACAGGCTCATTACCAAAGACCAAAGGTGCACTTTCCTCCCGTGTGGAGGAAGGGGTGACAATTATCACCTCCACACATGCAACTCACACTGTCCATTATGTCCATTTGTGGGTCCATAAGGAATGTCAGGATGGAAATGTGAACCACCAAAACCCTGTTACTGGACCTAAATGGACAGTTCCCGCAGACCGATGATTTGAACTGTAACAGAATGCTGTTTGTAACTGCCATTTTGAAGAAAAATGTAAGGATCATCACCTGTCTGAAACTTTGAAATTTCCTACATTTTGTAAACAGAATCTCTCAGATATTTAGGCAATATGCAAGCAGCAACCCCAAGAAATCATTTAACACATTGTGTCATCAGAGGAGTCGAACATGGCCTGTCAATCCCTATTTGTGCAATCAATCAATGCAAGGATGATAATTCAGAATAAAGTGATTCCCTAGAGATAAATTACAATATCTCCACACATACATTACATAACTTTACATTTGATGGACACTTAAATGAACAGTGTGTCTCACATGCACTGACAACATTCATGGAAGGCACCTGTCAAGTCGTCACGGTTACACAACAGTTATAATTTATGACATTTATGATTGTGCACTTTGTGACTTCCTAAAGCAGATCCAGCCCATGGTTTTATGATGCAGTGATAAATTAATTGCACAAGTGACACCCTCCTAGAATGTCCTGTGACAATTGATATCTCATTGGGACTGAACATGATGCCGCTTGCCCATGATGCCCACAGACACAAACACTGTACACACGTAACAATTCTATCTCACTTAAACTTTATGTTATCATTGTTTAGGCTGCAGTAAATTACTTATCAGACTTCCATTCAAGTTCATGAGATGGAAATGTGGGAAGCACATATTTTTTATTTTGGTTCTTAAAAACAAACTTTGAAAGTATCTACTGAAAAAAAGTTGAAGACTATTAATTCTTTCATATTGTTAAAGTTGATCTGTCAAAAAAGGTTGAAGACAATTCAGTTCTTTCATACTGCTGTTGCATAAGTCGATGACATCCCTATTCCATAAATTGACTGAAACTATTGCTTTTACATTTGTGATGCACTTATGAAGAGAAATCCACTGTGCTGCTATACAGTGTATACAGGTCTGTTGCCTTCAGTTCTGAATACAAATCTTAAATGATGACCAGATATTAGTTTTGCTTCTATAAACCATCTCATCACTTTTCTGTAAGTTTGTTCCATGAACAGAAGATTTGCAACTTTCAGTAAAAAAAAAATGAAATCATACACGTCATGTCTTTTAACAGGAAATAGTTGAAAGAATGTTATATGTTTGAAGGTAATTCATTGTCTTGAAACTATTGATAAAATGCTTGTTTTAAACTTAGATATATTTACAAGATCACTTAAACCATTTTACACCCTCAAAATTGAACTTAAGATCAAATATCCTTCAAAATAAATCCACTCAGACATGACAAAATCATCCACTTTGTTTGAGAACTGTTAAAATGGCACTTTAAGTCACACAAGTGCTTTTGTTGTGTTTGAAAAGTCATGACACAAAATGTAATAGAAGAAGCACTCAGTACATCTGAAGTACCATAATTTAACCATCACTTTTCTTCAAACAGTTAGTAGCACGCACAAACTATTGTTTTATACCTTTGTTGTCATGGGTGTTTGTCAGGGTTCTGGAAACCATAAATCTCAATTGTGGACTTTGTGCTCATTGTGATGTAAACACATGACCAGATTGGGTGTCTTATTGTTGACTGGGGTCAAGGGGCTCGGGGATGGGTATATTGTTGAAGCAGTGTGCACACACACATACAGAGATGTTCTTCAAGAATGGTTTATTACAAATCTACCAATATTCATGTTGTGCTGTATACAAGGTACTCATACCCTTTGGATAGAGGAACAGGCATAGCAGATTGGGGGTAGGGGTGGAGGTGGGGTGGGGTGGGGTGGGTGTGCATGTGTGTGGGGGTGGTGTGTTCTTGGGTTCTTCAGATTAAGAGAGATTTTTGGAGCTGTTGGGTAGGTGAGTTTAGACAGGGTGGGAGGGTTGTGATTAGGAGCAGTTGGGTGGGATGGGGTGGGGTTTGGAGCAGGTGGGTGGGATGAGGGTTGGTGAATGTAAGGTGGGGATGGGAGTTGGAGCAGGTGGGTGGGATGGGGGTTGGTGAAAGTGGGTGGGGATGGGAGTTGCAGCAGGTGGGTGGGATGGGTGTTGGTGAAAGTAAGTGGGGATGGGAGTCAGAGCAAGTGGGTGGGATCTGGGCTAGAGAAAATTGATAGGGTGGGGGTATGTAGGTGGGATGGGGATGGGGATGGGGTGGGGATTGGAAAAAGTAGGTGGGGTAGAAAGATGGAGAAAGTAGGTGGGGTGGTGTTGGAGAAAGTAGGTGGGGTGCAGTTGGAAGAAGTAGGTAGGGTGGGGTTGGAGAAAGTAGGTGGGGTGCAGTTGGAGAAAGTAGGTGGGGTGGGGTTGGAGCAGTTGGGTTGGATGGGGGTGGGAGCATGCGGGTGGTGAGGGGGTTGGAGCACGTGGGTGGTGAGGGGGTTGGAGCATGTGGGTGGTGAGGGGGTTTGATGGGGTATAGAGAAAGGTTTAGTGAATGGAGTCTAGAAGTAGGATGTTATACACACTTGTATATCCTAAGGTGGGCAGTGTGGGGGCTATATGATACTTATAAACCAGTTTATGATGACAATAAACTATTTACCATTTTCCTCAGGGAGCAATCATGTTTGTTCTGTTTAGAATTTCAATTCTTTGTGTTCCCAGGATCATGGAACAGTTCTCATTTAAACACAACAGATACATTAGAAAACTCTCACATCATCTTTATCTCCTATTACATTCACAGAACTACCACACATCAATGAATTAAAAAACAGAAAAGTTATACAGTAACTGTATGCTATCCTTTTCTAAATGCTAAAGCTCACAAAATAATCTGTACAATTGTTTCTGTAATCATGTTACGGTTGCCCATGCAATCCCCTGTGCCACACTCACAAACCATGGAATACTATTTCACAAGATATTGGCAATATTTTCAAAAGACAAATATCCACCTTATCCCCTTATTAGTCTCAGTGGTATAGTTTTACCATTAAACTCCCACTCTGTCTATCAGTCCCCTAAACGCTCTGTCCCTTCAGTCAACAAAACCTAGAAAAAAGGTTGTTGATGGTCACCCCCTGTCAAGTTAAACATCTGCCATTAGCTTGGAACATTACACTTGTTTGAAGCAAAGCTCCTGCATTGTCCAACATGGAATAATCCTCCTTATTCCTGTGTCCCATGATTCAAATTCGTTCCGCAACAGAAAATAACAATCGCAGGGGGGTCTCGGAATGCTGACAAGTAAAATTATATGTTTGGATCACCTCCAGTGTTCAACAGTCTCTGTGAGATCACTTCCTTGGTCCTTTGGTTACGCTAGGGTATCCTTGATAATAAGACCTTCACCTTTGTGAAATTATATGTTGAGGCCATATTGATATAATTCACGTTTTAACTATTTCGATCAAGTTTCACGTGATACTGACACACTCGTGAAACATCATGCACAAAATCAATGTAATTGAGAGAAAATTGATTTCCACTGTAATAATTACACCCACCTCTGCTCTGTTTGGAAAACTGCTTGTATTTATGTCCAAAAATACAATTTTCTTTAAATATCACTCCTGTGAATGAATCAGCTAGTTGTTTTCATTCAAATAAGTCAAAGTAATTTTCTGGTGAGTGAGTGAGTGAGTGAGTGAGTGAGTGAGTGAGTGAGTGAGTGAGTGAGTGAGTGAGTGAGTGAGTGAGTGAGTGAGTGAGTGAGTGAGTGAGTGAGTGAGTGAGTGAGTGAGTGAGTGAGTGAGTGAGTGAGTGAGTGAGTGAGTGAGTGAGTGAGTGAGTGAGTGAGTGAGTGAGTGAGTGAGTGAGAGAATAGTTTTACTCCACACTCAGCAATATTCCAGCTATATGGCGACAGTCTGTAAATAATCAAGTCTGGAACAGACAATCCAGTGACAAACAACATGAGCATCCATCCGCGCAGTTGGGAACCGATGACATGAGTCATACAAGTCAGCGAGCCTGACCACCCGATCCCGTTAGTCCCCTCTTACGACATGCATAGTCAACTTTTATGGCAAGCATGAGTTGCTGAAGGTCTATTCTACCCCGGACCTTCATGGGTTGCTGAAGGCCTATTCTACCCTGGACCTTCATGGGTTGCTGAAGGCCTATTCTACCCTGGACCTCCTCAAATTCAAGTAAGCTATGAAGATTATGCATTTCAAAATTCAGAATCACCTCTGTGGCCAGTCCAGGACCCACTGAACATGTGCTAAATCCAATATTAAGTGTCTGGGACATTAAGGTTTTTCTGACAAGTAGATTTGTGATTGTGTCATCATTGACTTTCTGTGATCAGTTCATATATTTGCCATCTTTTTTCACTTCTTCGGTGCAGCTGAAGTGGTGGACTAGCCAGTGTTTGATCCTCATGCCGAAGACCCAGGTTTGAATCCCCACATCGGTACAGTGCATGAAACCCATTTCTGGTGTCCCAAGCTGCGATATAGATGGAATGTGATGTAACTTGAATAATGATAAATGTGGAGGAAAATTGAATTAACTTGCCCTTGTCCAAATACTTCATCAGACTGAGCTTGATTTTTCTCTGGTATTAATTGTTCAGAACTAAGTTATATAATGTTAAGGGCTATTTTCAACATAAGGCTGTGTTTTATGAATATGTACATTGTGTTTTCTTACCTCTTATTAGTAAGGTCATACATAAAAATGACTCATTGACTCATGATGATAAATAGTGGATCCTTACTTAAAAAAGTATGTTTTGGTGCAATAAGCCATACACCTATATTTGCAGCATCTGTAAAACAAACAAAAAAGCATTGTGTGGCCTCAGTCAAGGACTACACAATAAGTGTTTGGTGAACTTTTGTCTGCAGTGACTATAATGACTCCATGGTCGTGGTGTTGACACCCATTTTGTCACAGAATAAATCTTCTGTGTGTTTTACAACAACCAAGCGACACTGAATCAAGAGCCAAGGGTTTAAAGTGTCAGCTGAGAGTGATGAGATATCCCAGGTTGTTGCCGATGGCCTTGATGAGATGCTAGTACCACGCTATGTGTGATGCAGCGACAGGTACAACGTATGACACATAAATTATGTAGAAAGACAATCCTCTTACAAAAACTTTAAACATGTTGAAGTGGGTATGCAAACTGATTTGTGTTTCAATCTCTCTAAAACAAAGTCATATGGTAGGGTTTAGCAAAACATTATACTTAAAAATGTTGTTTGATTGTTAGGAAGATGTCTGTCTTTTCCTACGTTGTCTGGTTCTGCATGAAACAAGTATTCAAAACTAAAATATCATATTCAAACACCCCCTCCGCCACCCCCCCACCCCACCCCCAGTAATTTGGTTTAAGAATTAAAGTTTCCTGAAAATTATTACCGTACCAACAAAGAAATTTTCATTTTCTTCACATTACATATACACAACAAATACAGTATACATGATTATATAAATATCTGAATATATTTGATGTATGCCAGTGTACATTAGCTGTAAATACATGTTGTGGCAATACAGCTGATCCCTACATGCCTAAATCACAGGCACATACATGGCAACGTCTTTGCTGAGTATTGTATTGCTTGTATGTGCATAGTGTCAACATTGGCTGCTGCTCAACTGCACGATGACGACCCGTGTACCTTGTTAACAGTATGTCCTCCTCTGATAACTGCACGTACATCCTCTTGGGGCACGTTTTACAAGTCTTTGAAATTTGACAGTTGACACACTTACCTCAGGAGACGCCACACGTCGGCCACACACCTATGTCATGCAAATATTGATCTAAACTAAAGGATGGGTGCATGTGCATACACTAACAACCCATGTAACACGAAGTGCAGGAGCAGGGGCATTTTGTACAGCAATTACGGTAAACTACAGGATGTATGCATGTGTAGACTCTCACAGCCCACGTAACACTAAGTTCAGGAGCAGGGGCACTTTGTACAGCAATTACGGTAACAAATTCCATTACATATTATTTGACAAAGTTACAAGGCTACATTCATTTTGTATTGTTTTCAGAGTAATATATTTTTCAGTCCATCAAACTTGAACAGTCAAGCAAATTAATAAAATCCTGTTAAGACTTCAGTTTAAACTGTTTACCTCCAATAGAAATTCCTGATTTTCACAGATTTAAACTCAAAACTGTGGTTTCATATGCTCTCAAAAAGGATATTAATGACAAAATCAGATTTGAAAAATCTCTAAAAGTATTTGACACTGTAAGAAGCCAGGCCACTTCCAGCCACAACAGCAGTGTGACCTGCTTGGTGGAGTTGCTGTCGTCAAGGCCGGATGAGTAACTGTATCATCTGGTGCTGCACTACTTAACTAACATTTTTAGGGGCGATGAGACGGCTGTACCAAGACCTACTTGGTGTAGACTTAACCTAGTTTTTAAGAATTAAAATTAACAGAACTTGTTGTAAAATGACAAACTAACTGCATAGTTTCATCACTTTTACCTGTGTTCAAGTTCTGTTTATGTAAGTTCCGAGAAAGGATTCATCAGTACATGCCTGTTTTGGAAACATCAGTGTGACAGCATGGGATGTAGTCTTGTGGAGATTTGAACCAAATAACTGACAATGTTGAGTTCCCACTAGTCTACCTCTCACACTCAGTGTATCATTACGTTGTGTTCATGCATTTCATTTGAATAAACTTTTGAATCAGTATAATTTTTAGCTGATATTTGTTAAATAAAACAATAAGAGTTTTAATATAGTCGTAATCAAACCTAACAAATCTAACATTTGGAAGGATCCTTTTGATAAAGCTTAAGTGAAATTACAATTGTATGACTTGTTTTCAAGTTGTCCTCATTTAGTAAGGGTTGATTTGACCCATTTGAGAGAGTTTCTGAGGAAATAAAAGTAATAAAATGTGCTGTATGAAGTAATACAAAGCCTGACAACATGTTTCTGGCAGCAAGGCTACATTCCAGACAGGAAGAGTAATGGAATGTGTACTGACGCTGAACATAAAGCTGCCATACTGTGTCTGTCTGTGTGTTTGTTGTAGAGAGACACTACTGATGACTGCTCACAACAACACATCAAAATGTAACTGTAAATCAAGTCTCTTCAATTCATGCTCTAAATTGTCTTCATTTATTTCAGGTGTTCAAATTTGGCTTCATGTGAATACCTACACACATGCATTCAATTTTGACTTTTTAAAAATTCTATACAAACAAGCAAAATTAAAAAATACACAAATGGACATACAACTTCTACAAATATGTCAAGTAAACAAATAATTTTCCATGTAAACAACAGGAAAATGCTTCAGGAAAATTAAACCTACAAAATGAATAATGTTGCAACAGATATTTTGAACATCATACTTTCCTTATTCAGGCATATACCATGGAAGACTTTACATATAAATACTGACAGGTATGTCTAATCTAACCCACATTCTAAACCAGAAATCTTTAACTTTTGAAGAATGTTGATGCTTCGTATCATCATGTGAGTATAAATAACAGAAGTTCTTCACGTGCAGACACAGCTCTCTCCATTTGACCCCTGAAACCATCCTCCAATGACCTCAAACTGTCAAGCGGGTCACAGAACACCTGAGTTAACGAGCTTGCTGTTTGAACAGAGCAGCCAGGTAGGCGAGGTAGGCGAGGGCCCAGGCAAGGAGGGCCTACCGTCAGAGCTAATTTGAATTTGAGGAGGTGCGTGTAGAGGTATTCTTGTGTAGACGCGTGGTGGTTAGTAAACAGGGATCGTGTGTGCCCACATTCAGATAAGGTGCAAGATGTTGAATCAGCGATTAGGTCGAACTTGTCGGCAGGTATAATCAGCAATGACTGACGACAATGCGAAAAAGGGGAAGTTAAGGCTTGAATCACAGCTTCAAATAGAACCTTGAGTCTTCATGTTAGTGTTGGCATGTGACAAGAATTAAATTTGCTTTGTCATGAAAGTTTTTTGGTGTTTGTTATCATATGTAAACAGACTAAAGAGAGTGTTCGGCATTCAGAGTGAAAGTGTCTCATACTGAGAGTGGATTGTAAACACAGTATATCAAAAAACACATATAAATAGATACAGCATTATTAAACTTTCAAGGGTGATTTATATTTAATGTAATTTGAGGACTATAACATGAAAGTAAAGTATATGGCTCCAGGGTAAGACCTTGGTGAACTCACCACACAAAGTACAGCAATACTCAGCCTATGTACCAATTTGCTTTCAAAAGAGTCAGTATTCTGCGTTTTTCTGTGGATGCAAGAAAACCAGAATCTAAATTTTACAGTGATTTTATTACAACAGTTTATGGATATAAATATTCCTAGGTCATTGCCTGGGCGAGGTCTGAATAGATATACCAGCTGAGTTTACTGGGTTTACAAAAATGTTTTGAACATTTAGCTTCAGATGTGCTTCATATTTGTCTAAAAAGCACACAAAATGTTATAACACAGTTTACTTTGAGCTTCTTTAGTAAAAACCAACAGTTTAATAACATTGTGTTCTTACATGCTTACCTGTATTTGTTTATACATATATTAATGGATTGCAAGTATCTGATGTGTAGATTGAAGTCTACAGCAGGGTATAATGCAAAAAGTATTATTCTTGCTTATTCTACCCATGAAGGTCCCGGGGTAGAATAGGCCTTCAGCAACCCATGCTTGCCATAAAAGGCGACTATGCTTGTCGTAAGAGGCGACTGAGGGGTTAGGTGGTCAGACTCGCTGACTTGGTTGACACGTGTCATCAGTTCCCAATTGTGCAGATCGATGCTCATGTTGTTGATCACTGGATTGTCTGGTGCAGATTCAATTATTTACAGACCGCCACCATATAGCTGCAATATTGCTGAGTGCGGCGTAAAACTAAACTCACTCACTCACTCTTGCTTATTCTAACTTTGACAGGTATCACTGTTGGGAGATTGTGACATGTGACATGCTCATTTAAAAAATTAGAAGCCACTTGAAACAGTATTTTCCACAGACTTGTTAAAACAAAACTGTAGACAACAGACACATATGTACAAGTTACTGAGGTATCGCATGAGACCTGTCAATACCCAAGACTGACTCAGTACAGTTTTACACCACTTTCAGCAATATTCCAGCAATATTTCAGCAATATCACAGTGGAGGACACCAGAAATGAGCTTCACACATCGTACCCATGTGGGGAATCAAACACTGGACTTCAGTGTGACAATCGAACACCTACCTACCCCACCACCTCATAATACCCACTTTGATTTATAACAAAGACTCAACACTCGATGGCCTGAAATATCATGTGGAACCTGGGTCTATTCAAAACAACATTGCAATCATACCTTTACAATTTTATACAAAAACAGCTACATACATGCATCAGCAATATTTTACATGCAGCTTCATGCACATCAAAACTGATATTCTATTTAAAACTTTGTGACTACACGCTTCAGGAAGTTCGCTCATAAGAGCACCTGGGGCATAATGAATTGAAATTTGAAAGGTTTGAAGTTATTTATGGCACATGTACTGTCATGAATAGATATTTATTGTCAAATCTCAGTTTCAGTACATCATTCCCTGAATGAAATGTTGTGCCTTTAACCATGAGTTGAATTTCAAAGAATATTTTTGGTACACAAGATAGCATTGGGGTAGGTGAGGCAGTATTGTGCAGATCTAAGACCAATGGCATCTTGCTGAAACCTTCATAAGAACACTGGTGTACAGCAAAACCAAACCTCCTGACTTCCATCAGTTTGGAATTTGCATACTAACAGTTTGAACCTCCTACTTTGAAAACTCCTGGATTCCTGGGTCCTCCAATGCCAAACCTTCAAAGGGGGGTGGGGGGAGAGGGTTGCGACTCGAACACCCTGGAACCAACCTCCACCCCACCCATACTCGCTGGTACCGTAAGGAGACATAACACAGTTATTGCATATTCCCATACCACTAGAACAATTACAGATAGGACAAAACATATATCAGACAAAGATATGCAAATGATGGCCACAAAAAGATGAAGGTAACTAGCCCCGTGTTTCCACATTGTATATTGTTTGGGTAAAACTGATATTTTGCAAATCTCCTCATGTAAGACACATGGAACATCACATAAGTGTACAGAATATCTATAATGGATATATCTATAGATTTATAATATAATAACTGATTGTTCTCATCACCAAATGGCTTAAATATTGCTGCTTTGACGATAAATATTAACTCTCTCACCATAAATGCTGTCCTCAAAACAAAATGAAAGGTTAACACATTAAGTCATCATGGTAGTTTTAGAATCGGCACATGAACTTCTCCATAACGCAGTGGCAAACATCAGACACCATGTTGGGTATGCTGGCAGCCACAAATTGGAAAACACCCACTATAATGTTTTGTCTGGCAAACAGTACACTGACAAATTCAACATCCCATAGATACATGGACTTCTGTAGAATCCTGGGAAGACTTGGACTATCTGCAACGGACTGTAATTAAAATCATAATCTGGAATATTGCTGAGAGTTGCATTAAACTGCTCAGTGAGAATAAGGTGACATGCATTAACCAAACTAGTTGTCTTAACCTCTAGATATTGTTAGCTGTCCCTTGAGCATGGTTGTTGAAGTGGTCCGCCCATTTGTAACCCAGACCCCCACGGGTGAATATAGCCACAGACTCCATTACAAACACTACGTACAACTGCAGACAAAGCTCACTGATATGACATTTTTAAACCAGTATACGACACTGTATCTCATGCCTCTGACGCTCTATGAGTTTTTTGAGTTACTGTGGCAAATCACACTCACATCACTTAGCATGTATCTCCTCGCCATCGAGTGTCGGTCGTGGTCAAACCATGTCCACACAGACAGCTACTTAAGCTACCTGTGTTATTTACCTGTAATCAAGTCACACACCTGTACCTCCTGGGTTAGACTTTTGTCATTGGTTTCACAGTCCTTCTGAATGAGACTACTTGGCATTGTTAAGGATCTCTGGCCAACAAAGAGGTGACCGTAACAGCAATACTGACCCAGCCACATAATTAGATACCAGAAACTTTCGCACACCCCCAAAATTAAAAAAAATATTGTTATGAGTGAGTGAGTGAGTGAGTGAGTGAGTGAGTGAGTGAGTGAGTGAGTGAGTGAGTGAGTGAGTGAGTGAGTGAGTGAGTGAGTGAGTTAGTGTGTGAGTGTGTGAGTGTGCCTTTGAGTGGGCATGAAGTTTAGGATGGTTGAGGATGGTTGTTGTTCATAACATCAAACCTCGGTTTGTGTGGTCTAGATTTGATTATTTACATATTTTTTGATTATTTGAGTGTTGCACCTAAAAAAACAAATCCATGTATTAAAGTGTTGGTTGAGTCAAACAATACACGATACAAGATAATTTATTGAACAAACATTCCATGTAGAAAGAGTGACAATATTCCATAAACTACATAAATGGGATTATTCTATAGATATACAACTTCTTTATTACTAATGTGAGCAAGGAAGTTGTACATAGAACTCTCCCCATTGTTTAAACATTTGATTCTTTACAGGTCGACCTGAAATGGACCTGATACAAAGTTGTGCAAAACATTACCACTTCATGAAACACTTATGCTCTGTACTAACTCAACAAACAAAACACTATTTATTTCATTGTCAATAACAATGACACCTCTAGTGACAGCAGCTGACAACCGCTGGGGGCACCTGTCAATCACTTATCAATTAATACCCGATTATGGACTTCCCTGTTTTCTCTGGTGCCAGCAAAAAGTGCTTCTGTAACATGATCCTGTCTTGGACTAATTGATCAGCGAATTAATCCCCCTTAATGTCAATCTTTTGGAGCTGAGGAGAGATAATCTGGCTGATAGCGGAAGTTTCGTCCATTTATATATCAGAGAATCCATATTCTCTGCTATTGTTGTGAAATCGACAACATCACATAGGCTAATTGCAGCCTGTGTATTTTAACATCATTTGTTTGGCATATTGTGTTATTGTTTTGCTTGGAATATGAAACCAAGGAATTCACCTTTTCTTCAGGCTAGGACCCAGAGGATGAAAAGAGTCTACAAGGTCACCCAAAGTCCTGAACAAGATGTATGATACACCATAATCAAAATATGTTCATTTTACCTACTATGGACATACAGCTTCTTTATTCAAGTTTAATTCCTGATTCAAACATTCTGTTTGAATAAGTTTTTTTAAATTTAATTTAATGTATCTTGAAGAGATGAGTGGAACAAGTCTGTAAATTTCCATTGCAGGTCCTCAAGTATAGAGGAAGAATTTAGATTACTTTCCTTAGTGTTAAACTTATTTAAGAGGCAACTGAGTTCATAGAATCATCCAATTTTAAGTTTGGTACTAGTAATTGATTCATTGAAAGCATGTTTAAAACAGTTGTAGAATTGAACAAACATGTATTCATGGAGCTATGTTCTGTGTCTGACTGAGTGACTGGTCAGACGTGAACCGTCTACCACAATGTGTGATATCACACCCTGGCCTTCACTCATTCTCTCAATCAATGGGCCAGACTGTTGCTATATAGCTGAAAAATGCACGAGAGCAGCTTCAGAACTAAACCAAAAAAATCAATTATTTACACAAGGACACTTACCAGCTGGCATAGATTCAAGAAACTAAACATGATAGAGAGAATTTGTTTAAATCTGAGCCAAAATGGAATATTTAGAGGAAAGAAATGAGAAAAAAAACACATAAGTGATATTTTTTAAAATGGAACCTATTGAAGTGTTCAGGATAACAGCTTGCACTGCATGTTTTCATCACAACTGAATCTGATCCACGTCCCCTAACATACTCACACTACCCACGGCCCAGACAAAGAGGGTAACGCAATCAGCACAAAATATATTGAATTATCTTTTAATCATCTTACATCACACCATCTGAGATTCGAACATTTACAGATGATTTGAGAAATATGACATTCCCCCATAAAAGTGACAACTCACGTTACAAGTTGGGAAAGCGATATGGCCGCCCTTCAAATTTACTAATCAGATGGGTGATAAAGCTTACTGAACCACAAACATGCAGACATTAAACCTTATTACTCACATATGAGAGAGAGGCTTGCATCGAGGAACGCTAAATCATAGGGATGCTGCAAGTCACCTTTCACTTCATTTAGTTCATTTTTTTCATTCCTCCTTGAGAATTATACATTATTGTGGAGTGAAACATTTAAAAGAAATGAAGCGTGTGCATGAGAGTGATGATGTGATATGTTAATATGGTTTGTTTGGATTTGATGCATGTGAAAAGTGAGATGTTACAAGTAAGATCAGGTTGTGTATAAAGGCATCGCCAGACCGAAAAGAAAATTTAGATATGATTCAGGATTGTGATTTCTTAACATAAAAATATCGGCTATCATTGCCATCAAACTCAGATCTGAGAAAACTGTATTTTCAAAAATTATGGTGTTACATTTAGGGAGTTTATAAACACCAAATCATATTGCTGTCAACGTATGTAATAATGAATGTCATCAATTTTAACTTTACAATCTGTTGTGCAATAACAACAACTACTCACAAACACTGGCAGCCCATAATTTAACCCAACCAATGAGGACATAATTTAACCCAACCAATGAGGACATAATTTAACCCAACCAATGAGGACATAATTTAACACAACCAATGAGGACATAATTTAACACAACCAATGAGGACATAATTTAACACAACCAGTGAGGACATAATTTAACACAACCAATGAGGACATAATTTAACACAACCAATGAGGACATAATAGTCTGTCAGTGAGAATCTGGGTTTGATTATAACATTTGTACAGCATATGCTGTCTATGATATTTTTAATGGAACTTGAAGCTTGAAACTCTTTATAACTGATTACTTCACATAAATAATATTTTCTTGCTGAACCCCGAATTGAAAATCAAGCCATTTGCCTACGTAGATGAAATATTGACTTCCATCCTGCATTCTGTTCCACATTTGGGTAATCAGGGGAGTTATGACAGGACTGGAGGATGTGACATCATCACATTCCAGAGTGACATCCAGCCATACAACTGTGTGCCTCAGAAACTGTGTGACTTTGATTTGAGACATTCATTCAGCTTTGAAAGTCTAGAATTTTTACATTTGGAACCTCTGACAAATATTGTCATATTGTTTTTCTGAAAATAAACTAAAACCACTCTTTCAGGGATAGTGGAATAGTCTAGTGGTTAAGGTGTTCGCTTGTCAGACTGAAAACCTTGGTTTGATTCCCCACATGGGTACAATGTATGAAGCCTATTTCTGGTGAGCCCTGCCATGATATTGCTTGAATATTGCTAAACATGGTATGAAACTAAAACTCACTCACTCTGGACACAGTTCATTCAAAAGTAAATTCCTCTAAATTTGTATCGTGATGCCCACCATGTCACTTACATCATCATCCTCAAAGAAATACTTTCAGTTTTTCACATATAGTTTTTGAAATGATATTTTATTCACCCAAAATGATACTAATCAAAACATTGCAACAGGATATAGTTCAAACAAAAGTAGTTGCTGGGGAACACTTCTGGTCTGTCCCAGCATCTACATATGTTGTGCATTACTGTAAGTAGTATTTGGTGTTCAACTAATCAGCAGTTTCTTCAGCTGTCACAACTCCCATAACTAAACATTAGAAGCTAGCTTTCTAAATTGTGTAATTTCAGCCCAATTCCCTCCGACAGGTTTGAAAGCGTTTTCCTGCCAGCTGCTTCTGTCTTGTGATGTCCCAGCCGATCCATCAACATCTTATTTCTGGATTTAACAAACAAGAAAGTCCTAGATGACATTTTTTTGTCTGTGTTTGTGTAATTTAATTCATGTGTGAAAACACCTCAGGTTTACTTATTTTGAATGAATGCTGTAATGAAGCATTTGTAAAGTTTGGGTGCTGGGGTGAGAGGTGCGTGTCGGTTTATACAACAGAATTTGTAGAACTGGATCATTCAGACAGTCAGGTTGTGGATGAAACACATACAAGATGTGTGCTCTGTGGTTTTTCTTCTTGTCAGAATGCAGTTTGTAGAGTTTTAATTTGATGTTTGTAGCTTTATTTTAATCTACACAGAGCATTATTCCAGCAAGACTGAGGGCGGCCATGAGTAAAGAAGAAGATTAAAGAGGGACAAATGATATTCCAAGTCTATCCTCCATTTTGGCATCAAAAGCTTAGACACGGGTATTGAATGGTACATATAAATGAACATACAACTAAACCCAGACACATAACACTTGGACCTGGAACCATGGCTCTGGTCTCAGTGTCTGTCCACATTCCTAAATCAAAATGTTACACTCTTAGCACCTACTTACCTAACTGGCACCAAGTTACCCCTGGCAACCTGGGTTTAATTAGACACGGATGGCCAATCTTCCCCAGACTCCACATGAAGGGGGGTAACTTTGGTCAGATGCTATCTTAGTCTCCAAGGGTTTGATGGAATCTAAAGTTGCTGTTGATGTCTTCATATTATAAGATAATCAGGACTCTTGTTGCCATGGGATATGGGTCAATGGCACCACTGGTGTCAAGACGTATCATTCAATAACTTGAAAAGTTAACTGAAGTTGGGAAACTGTTTGATGTTGAATGGTGGAATGTGTTCTCTTGCCTCACTCTGTGGCTAAGATCTGGTATAAACTAGATTCTTGACTGTTGCATAACATGGTTATCATTGGTGTTATCATCATCAGGACAACAGAACAGAGGGCTCCAGCCATCATTGGTGTTATCATCATCAGGACAACAGAATAGAGGGCTCCAGCCATCATTGGTGTTATCATCATCAGGACAACAGAACAGAGGGCTCCAGCCATCATTGGTGTTATCATCATCAGGACAACAGAACAGAGGGCTCCAGCCATCATTGGTGTTATCATCATCAGGACAACAGAACAGAGGGCTCCAGCCATCATTGGTGTTATCATCATCAGGACAACAGAACAGAGGGCTCCAGCCATCATTGGTGTTATCATCATCAGGACAACAGAACAGAGGGCTCCAGCCATCATTGGTGTTATCATCATCAGGACAACAGAACAGAGGGCTCCAGCCATCATTGGTGTTATCATCATCAGGACAACAGAACAGAGGGCTCCAGCCATCATTGGTGTTATCATCATCAGGACAACAGAACAGAGGGCTCCAGCCATGATTACTAAGTAATCACATCAGCTATGTTTGTCTTCTTCTGCCCCCATACAACTGGCTTCCTCCCGTTGTTGCTGCATCAATGTATTCCATGTTCAACCATAATCATCACCATCACCATCATCATCATCATCATCATCATCATCATCATCATCATCATCATCATCATCATCATCATCATCATCATCATCATCATCATCACCGCTTGAGCAGACTGTTAGGTTGGCATTGGGTCATAATTCTACATTCCACAATATTGATCATCATCAATCACCCAAGTGGGGTACCACAGACTTCCTCTGTGAAAAGCAATTGCAGAATATAATGTTTTCTGAAATGATTCTATGCAATAAATACAGATTATTAGCTGAGTGTCTTTTGATATTGTAAAGGTAATATTTCAGGAATATAAATTATATTAGCAATTTATACGTCAAACTATGGATGTTTCAGATATAATGAGTCCAAAGAGTCTCTTCATTTTGAGAAACTGCTTCTGTCATCTAATCTTCCTGACTTTTATAGACATGTATTTCTGATGTACAGGGTATGTTTGCTTTAATCCTCGTTTTGAATCATATGAAACTGAATAATCAATTTTAAATGCTTGTTTCAAAATCACACGTTCCTGAAGTTGTGATGATTATGACAACAGAAGGAGGAATACATTCATGATGATGATGATGATGATGATGATGATGATGATGATGATGATGATGATGATGATGATGATGCAAATTTTGCAACCGGACCCCACAGGCCACTAAGTATTTGTTGAGACTGAAGTTTCTACTTGTGAACGGCTATGAATGTAATCCACAATTCCAATCTGCACTGTGATTGGCTGATTGCTCTGACCAGCTGTATCCCACTAGCACCACCAGTGTTTGCTGACTGTAGGGCACCTGTCAAAATATCAGTGTACTGTTATCAGTCCTACTGACCACTCATTAACACCTTGAAGCTAATTAACCACACTTAATTACCAGCAGGCAGGGGGTAAAAGCAGGACCAGGATGCATCCATTGCAGAGGGATCAATCAGTGCATGTTGGCCAATACTGGATGACTGATGTTTTACTGACCCACAATTAGACTGACACTTAGTCTCTGATTATTTGTAATTTTTATAGTAACCAAAAATTCCATTTAAATTGAAGATTGAATTGAAGTGACATGGGATTCCCAGGAAACCTTTTCTATTTGGCAATTTTAGATTGTAGAAAGGGCAGCATGGAGGGGGCTGTGAGACTGACTAACTTGACATTGCTGCTGCTCATCCTTCTAGCATTCTTTCTTCTTCTACTGTAGTGTCCATAATATTCCTGAGGGTACAGTGTAAAGTATGGAATGGAGTTTGGATTGGAATGATGGAATGGAATTTGGAATGGAAATAAATGGAATATACTCATCTTACACTAAACAAACCAGAGTTGTGATGGCTTCCAAACCAAAATATATTGACAGTAAATAGTTCAGGAGACACTTTCCCTCCCGCTTACACCCCTCCAGATGGACGATAAGGCTAGTGGTTAGAGTTGTGGCAATAGCCTGTCTCATCCCCTCAGCTGTCCACTGAAAATCCTAACAATAGAAATCACATACACGATATGTAAACAATTCTAATTTCGGACATCTTATCATCTTATTTTCTACATGACCTGGAAAGTATTATTTAAACTTATTCCCCCAGGGTCATGTGTCTTCGTGGATGGGCCATGGCTGAAGAGAGAAGCTGACACCCATGTCTCTTAGCTTATATCAGTAACCAGCTGTTAATAAACTGTCGTAGCATATTGGAATGGAGACTTGTTAGCAAAGAGTAAATTTGTGTCACTCCAAATCCCATTCCTAATTCCATTTCTAATTCCATTCCAAAATCCATTCCATACTTTATACTATAACCATGCAGGATATGAACCACAGGCCATCTGAGTCTTATCCAGTGACCAAAGCAAGCTGACAAGGTAAGTATGTCATCTGAGGCATGACTGCAAGTACTGCTACTGCTGCAGTTGCTGCCATCATCTACTTAATCAAAATGATAAATTATTACCAGTCTCCTTAAATAGAATAGACAAACACATTTTAAACATTCATAAGGCCAGACCAAATTTATTTCTTGTTTTACATATTTTTTGTCCTCAGAAAACAAAAAGGCAGGAGTGAAAAAAAAAAAAAAATAAAATCACCAATCAAAGTAATATTCCATTCCAGTGCTCAAAGTATTTTACTTCTGACAATTTATGAAGTCTATATGGGGCAAAAAAAAAAAAATCTAAAAAGGATTTTCTTTTTTTTTTCATTTTTGACCATTAGAAACAATAGGATTTTATTTGTTTGAGCAGGAAAATTCACTTTTATTTTCTTTCTTATTCTTGAAAAAAATATGGCAGGCAGATCCGTAAAACAAGAACTAGAATTGGTCTGGCCTAAGAAATCTCTGCAAAATGATGACTCCATTGTAACATTCTGACTAAATCATAAGCTCTAGTGGTGGCACCAGTCAAAGGCAAGTCAACTATTCAATAGATTAGAAAAAATCCTCCATGTACAATCCCATTTGAGATTCTGTGTGCCCCAAGTAAGTACACTTCCCTGTTACCAGGGACGCTGCCGCCAGCCACGAGCAACATGTTGATGTTATTGGTCATGCCTGACAAAAACCCGCTCGCCTAGAACATTTACTGTCATGAGAGCATTCCTTATTGGCAAAACAATTGAACAATAAGGAAAACACAAATTGTGAAAAAGTGCATAAAACCTATTGTTTTTGTGTGTATCAACACAAACTTGTTCAGAATGTAAACACATCACTACTGTGTCCCCTCAACATGCAGGGAAGAGCCTATATTAAACTCTCACAGGGACCATCTCAAAACATCTTTCTCTACAAACATCTGATCGTTGTTCACGTCACTTTTACATTTGTGAGTTTTAATGGAATTATAATCCACTCTGAAAATTTACTCTGTAGTATATTTATGTCACTTTCAAATTCCTTCCATTGTCTTTTATGGAGTTGCAGATCTTTGTGAGAACATAATCAAATTAAAGACCTCTAAACGACTGAAAACTTGTGTATATTTTCCTTTATCTAATTCTGATTCCTCTCCTGACTAAAGGTGTGGGGTGGTAGACCAGAGATTAAAGCGATCACTCATAACACCGAAGGCCTGGGTTCAAATACCTATGTGGTTGCAAAGTGTGACACCCATGTCTGTTATGGCGATGATGAATATTTTATGTAGTTTATAGAATATTGTCACTGTTTCTGCATCAAACATTTGCGCAACAAAATATCTTATTTCTATGCTATCAGAGTTAAACAATAATCAAATTATACTAACATTTACACTCATAAATGAAAATTATTACAATTAAATAACTGAAATGAATTTTAAGATATCATATAGTGGCACCTCGTTTGCTGTTGACTTGCTCAAGAATCTGGAGGGATGGTAAGGGATACTGAGATTTCAGTGAACTATTTCCATCTTTTCTCCATTCCAGTTCTTGGAAATGAAGTTGGAGATTTTCTTTACAGATATTTTTGTTTAATTCTGTCATATTTTCTGGACCAAATGCTAGCCTAAGATATAGATAAGAAAATATTAAAAACACATGACATTCACGTAAATGATATATGCACTATTAGTTAATTCTATTAAAGAAAATACTTTTGAGATGTTCCCTCTTTCAGGGACAACTGTATTTCACTGCAACCAGTGCAAGAACTGCCGCCTTCTGAAGGCAGAGGTATGCGCAGAATTCCCACAATGCCTTGGGTGTTCCTGACATGTGCAATCAATGCCAACAAAGATTATTTATCACTAGCAATGAAAGAATCGCTGGTGTCTTGCTGAAAGATGGGCAAGCACACCCCCTTTAAGAACAGATTCCTTGATGTAAATTTAAGATTTCCCATGAGAAAAGATTTTGTTTTTTTGCCCCAAATGTTTAACTTTTTCTGAACATTACAAGTAGTTAATTAGTTAAAACAAAGAAATGTTCTGTAAATTTTGTCCTTTGATTGATTGGTTGGTAATTGCCAAATTAATCATATTTTTAAACATTCACCAACAAATCAAAAGTTGTGCGGTTAAATGGATTACTGGACTGAAATGAATTGTGAGTAATTGCATCATTACAAGATTTTCATATTGGCAGGAAGTTTGGTCCTGGCGTCTTGGGACAAGTCCCTCCTGGAGAGGAATATCTTCCAAAACGGCAACTCTGGCTTGAAAGTGTTACAAAATTGCCAGCAATAAATTCCAGCAAAAACAATCACAATATCAATTACTTTCTAATTGGCACATTCAGAGTAAAAATCTTCTGACAGTTTAAAAAGATCAAAAACATCTCAAAGATGTTGTGCAGTCGAAGCATGAGACATGGATGTTCAAATTCCAGAAAATATCATTAATAAAGCTGAATGCGAAAGATTTTGGCACAAATTACAGGAGAATCCGAGGCAATTATTTATGATAGAAAGAATGAATGTTATTAAAGCCAGCCATGTTCCACCCATATCACAGATAATCATATAGGTCTGTAATGCTAGGTAATAACACATGTTTGGCAGGGAATCCCAATAAAAATCCCAATAATCAGAAGCCATCAAAGAAGGTTGCTGCCAACCACAAAATACACATATATGTTGATACATATATATCAATGACACACATGTGACTGAATAAATGAGCATCAACCCACACCACATGGGAATGTTACCCAATAGGCAAGTTGTTTTAAATATGTACCTACAATTGTAGTATTTGAATCTAAGTCAGAAGCCATGAGTCTGATTTACGCCACTTTTAGGAAAATTCCAGGAATATCATGTCTTGAGACACCTGGCTTCACATATTCCATCCATGTGGAGATTCGAACCCGGGTCCTCAGCTTTATGAGCGAATGCTTTAACCAGTGTGCTACCCCATCATCCCTCTAAGTCAGAACACACCTGAGCACAGAAATAAGAGGATTTAATGGCATGACCAACAATCTTTGCCATGAGGGGACATGACATGACATGCTATGATATGCCATGACACGCAATCAACCACAGCATTAAGCCTGACCATCTGTGCCATAGTAAGTCGCCTCATCTTAGGAGTCAGTGACTGAATGAGGGAGTTTAGTTTAGTTTGATGCCACTTTTAGCAATATTCCTACAATGTCACAGCAAGGGATACCAGAAATTGGCTTCACACATTGTACCCATGTGGGGAATCAAATCCAAGTCAGGACACGGAATCATCCAAGTGAATGTTCTACCCATCTGATGAAGGAGCAGAAACAATGTGTGGAGAACAAAGGAGAAATTGACATCCATAACATTTTGTCTTAATACCGACTTCTATGTGCTTCTCAACAGCCCAAGTAAGATTGGATGTTCAGAAAAGAGTAAATGTAGACTCAATTTGATTGGTGCTTTAGCTTTCCAGAAGGGCTGTGAGACAAACTAACCACCAGTCTTGCCCTCTCTCTAACAAATAACTGACTTGTTCACCAATTTACAAAATTGTCACCATTTCTTGTTATTCCTACAGAGAAGTGAGGTGAGGTGAAACAGGGTTTAATGTCATACTTGAGAATATTTCTCTCATATTGCATGTATGTACATACATGTATGTACATGTGTGGTTGCTGGTACTAGCCCTGACTAGCTGGTTTTATAGCACTAGCTTACTGAGGTACCATGACACAGTTAGCATGAATAGCCCACTCAGACAAATTACACTGACTCACAGCCGACCAGTCTATGTTGAACCCGTTAAAGCCAAGTGCCATCTTTCAACGCAGCCAGGGATGAAACTTGCAACCTTCCACTCTCTGGGTGGACACTCTAACCACTACACCACCACTGAGGTGATTTAATACACGGAAACTAGAGAGGGTGGGAGAACGATGGAGACATGTTCTTGCTGCAAGTCTTTTACATCGCATCTTCTGACGCGGCTATTTTGGCTGTGCTCCTCTGTGGGAAACAAGCCAGTGTATGTTAGAGTACTGACTAGATTTTCATTTTCATAGATAAGATTGATTAGGTACAGTCTTTCTTATTTAGTGCAATAAACAGCCATCTTACAGATTAGCTGGCATGACAATATCGTGACAATGCAAACCAAGCACCTGTCGGTAATGTGAGAATGTGCCAGAAGGGTTGGTGGAGAGCCTTCAGTTCCACTTACAGGGACATGTGTCTGTGGGTGGCATGTGTTAACCCAGTCTGACACACTTCCAGTGACACCTGACAGTGTGTTGACAGACTGGACACAGATAGACTTCTCCTGGCCTGGACATCACAGCTGATCACATGGCCACATGTCAGGGCAGGATACAGAATGTATCTGATTATACATCTTCATACAGCAGCCTCCATCTTGCCAGATCCAGTTAATTCTGGGTATTACCATAGTGTGTACCAGGCAATAAGTAGTCTTTATTGCAATAGGTGTATGTTTTTTATAAAAAGCAATGCTTTCATAACTTTATGAACCATGAATAAAAACAAAATAATTAATAAAATTAAGAAACTAAGTGATATGTGCTGACAACTAATTAAACCCTTTCCTTCCAATTCAACCTTATTTTTGTTACGTTTTGCTTACAGCTCAAAATGTTTGTGATGTCAATTATTTTCCAGACTTTGTGCTTTCCAGCAAGTCTTAAACAAGAGAAGGATGTTGTTTCAACAATAGCTGAAACATTATGAAGAATATTTTCTGTCAAACATATGTCTGTCAATATTTGTACATGTTTATGCACAATTTGAAATGGAAACACCAAGTTATTTAAACACTGTATCCAGTACAGGAACATTAACGTTTTTTAACCTTATTTTCTTTTGAAGACATCTCTTTACCACAGCGTTTAGCTTTAGAAGCTAGGTGTAGATACTGTTTGTCTGAAACATAGTCTGGGCTTGTAAACATGTTGTCTTTTGTCCAATATGAAATGTTTTATTGCATTTTGATGTTTGAAGCAACGTGTAGGACAACATTCTTCAAACGAAATTATTTTTCAAGATGAGAAAAACATTTCCAGCATGTTACTCGATACTGATGTCAAAGTCTCACGCTTATGAAGTGATGATATTCCTCAAGGAAAACGTCATCAAAACAGGATTCCCTTGCAAAAAATGTGTATCCCTTAAATGAAAATACATGCTAAACTTTTTACAGCTCCGCTCGGAGAAGTAAAAGCCATATGAAAGAGATGCAGATTCTCTGTGAATGTTTACGAAGTGTTAATATGCATTCTTCTGTAATATTACACCCTTGGCTGCTACCTTGGATTGGAATTCCAGCCAATCGGGACATAACTTACATGACAACCAGCCAATCACAGTCACTGTAACATAAGGGCCAAGTTTGACTCATTCAAAGAAGGTCTGGAACAATTTTGTCTTTGAGGATTGTTTTAAATCGATGGAAGTGAAATCTATTATCAGCATCAGAATATGGGTCAAAGGAATGGTCAATCTGGTGCTCTGGTAGTCAAACCTCTGAAAGTGATGTGGGATTTTTTGTCTTCCTGAAATTTTAAAAATCTTAAGTGTCACAAATTTCATGACAGTCCAGAAGAATAATTAACTGTGGGTTAAAGGCCGTCAATCTGGCATGTTACTACAAAAAACACTTCTAACAATCACAGAATCTTTGATTCATCTTTAATGTTTCAACTTTTTTATTCAACTAATCTTGAGAATACATGCAAGGCTCTGCAGTTTTTTACTGTTAGTCTTAACCAACTTCAGAGCATTGCATTTCATCCCATGGGTATTTGAAGGAAAAACACTTGTTATAATAATACGAAGCATGGCATTTGAGGGGCAAAATGTCTGCCGGTTACAGACAGTTCACAGAAAGTAGTAACAAACTCTCTCCTGTGATTTCACCAGCTAAGTTTTGGTCAAAGTTTTCCTTTTATAATTTGATTTCTAATGTGTTTTGGATACTTTATTCTAGCATCATAGGAGCATAAAAAATGTTGTACTTAAAAAAAAATATAAGTGTTTTTAGTTATATTTTTTCAATGAAAAAAAATTAGTCTGTTTTCATCTTTTGCAAAGAGTTGCCAACAAAGTTTGTGTAGGTCTTGACTTTGATTGTCATAACACCCTGCAATAAATGACACACAGTAACAACTTGAGGACAACTTTGGTTTCTAAGAATTTTGTGTTATTTAGTTAATAAAATTTAAGTGATAGAATGGAACATTTGCTCTAGTCTTGAATTTCTTTCAAAACAGGTGCACATGAAAACAAGAATTTATGAATGTCAATGTCTCGGAGTATAGTCTTACTCATTAGGCAGCATCACCTGATGAAGGGGTAAAACTATACACCTAAATGTCATGTCCTTTAAAACATGAAGCTGACATCCATAAATGTTTGCCTCTATGTATAACATGTCTAAATGCCGTTCAAAGACTCTATATAGGAGCCGTTTCCGTGATCCAGTAAGGTTTCTGTAAGGACTGACTTCTTTGTTTCTGGGTTGTCCTGACGAAAGTATAGTTTTAAACCCATTATGCAATGTCAACTGATTATCTCAGCCATCAAAAATATTCTGATCAAC
Organism: Haliotis asinina; assembly: GCF_037392515.1. Lineage (NCBI taxonomy): Eukaryota > Metazoa > Mollusca > Gastropoda > Lepetellida > Haliotidae > Haliotis > Haliotis asinina. The sequence continues at coordinate 3,749,647 of NC_090280.1, forward strand.
CTGACACAACACACAACCTGACAAGAAAATACAGAACGAAGAGATCCCTATCTCTTATCCCACCCAGTAATTATTCCCGACCAAGCATCTTTGTTTGGGGACCATGATGAAAGGATGGAACACATGCTCTGATAACATCAAAACACAACCACCTTAAATCACACAGATGATCTAAGATTAACACACTTTCCACCAAGCTGACATGCATCATCTGTGATAGTGATGAGCACAAGGATTTGTCAACAAGACTGAATTAGATCATCCGTTGTTTCAATTTATGGATGACTGCCAGTGCTACAAATCCGTATTTGAAGACATCCGGACACTTACCTTCTTGTCGATTGCCACCTGTCACTCAGTACAGGTACAATCTCTTAATTACAGGTGTAATCAAGACACAATCTGGTAGTGATGTACTATCATGAAGGGGGTAATGTTTAGATTGTTGAACAATTAGAGTAGATTGTTGATGAATGGCTTGTATCCTGCAAAAGTTTTTGTGGTATTTGTGGTGTAAAACCTGACCAGAAACCACTCAGTTCCATTACATGATGCTTTTTTAAGACTGAAGTTTCTTTAACCAGACACGTCAGTGTAACTACATTTGTGTCACCACAGTCGTGTCTACACTTGAAACAAACGCAATTTTGTTTTTTAGATAAAAAAATTACAATTCAACTTGCAAATTATCATGAGTTTGGGAAACTTCAACGTTTATCTAATAATTTCAATTTGTAAAAAATATACCATTAACTTTAAACGTTTTTTGTATGGACAAATCCTTCTGTGGTTTGAAGATACCGAAAGAAATTGTTAACTTTATGCCATAACTACCATGGACAAGACTGAGTCACACAATGCTAACCATCATATCCCCCACTGAGTCACACAGTTGATAACCAACATATCCCTCACTGAGTCACACAGGTGATAACCATCATATCCCTCACTGAGTCACACGGTTGATAATCATCATATCCTTCACTGAGTCACACGGTTGATAACCATCATATCCCTCACTGAGTCACACGGTTGATAACCATCATATCCCTCACTGAGTCACACCGTTGATAACCATCATATCCCTCACTGAGTCACACAGTTGATAACCATCATATCCCTCACTGAGTCACACGGTTGATAACCATCATATCCCTCACTGAGTCACACCGTTGATAACCATCATATCCCTCACTGAGTCACACAGTCGATAACCATCATATCCCTCACTGAGTCACACGGTTGATAACCATTATATCCCTCACTGAGTCACATGGTTGATAACCATCATATCCCTCACTGAGTCACACGGTTGCTAACCATCATATCCCTCACTGAGTCACACGGTTGATAACCATCATATCCCTCACTGAGTCACACAGTTAATAACCATCATATCCCTCACTGAGTCACACAGGTGATAACCATCATATCCCTCACTGAGTCACACCGTTGCTAACCATCATATCCCTCACTGAGTCACACAGTCGATAACCATCATATCCCTCACTGAGTCACACGGTTGCTAGCCATCATATCCCTCACTGAGTCACACGGTTGATAACCATCATATCCCTCACTGAGTCACACAGTTGATAACCATCATATCCCTCACTGAGTCACACAGGTGATAACCATCATATCCCTCACTGAGTCACACAGGTGATAACCATCATATCCCTCACTGAGTCACACAGTTGATAACCATCATATCCCTCACTGAGTCACACGGTTGATAACCATCATATCCCTCACTGAGTCACACAGTTGATAACCATCATATCCCTCACTGAGTCACATGGTTGATAACCATCATATCCCTCACTGAGTCACACGGTTGATAACCATCATATCCCTCACTGAGTCACACAGTTGATAACCATCATATCCCTCACTGAGTCACACAGTCGATAACCATCATATCCCTCACTGAGTCACACGGTTGCTAACCATCATATCCCTCACTGAGTCACATGGTTGATAACCATCATATCCCTCACTGAGTCACACGGTTGCTAACCATCATATCCCTCACTGAGTCACCAGTAAATATTTGAGTTAGGGTTGGTCTTCAGCAGGCCATGTTTGTTGTAAGAAGTGACAAACTGGATCAGGTAGTCTGACTTGGTTGACACATGCGATCACATCATAAATGTATTGAACAATTTTCATGACAAAGTTCTTGAGAGGCATTTAGAAGTCGGTATTCTAATACACAACAAAATGTTATGGATGTCAACTTCTACTTTACTGTTTTCATGACTTTTCTGGGTTATTTAATGCCCCTACATCATCCACCTGATGAAGGGGCAAGGAATAGTCCAGAAACGTGAAAACAATAAAGAAGAAGTTGACATCCATAACATTTTGTCATGTATTAGAATACCGACTTATAAAGTTTCATGATGTTGATCACTGGATTGTCTGCTCCAGACTTGATTATTCATAGCTGGAATATTGTAGAGTGTGGCATTAAACAAACAAACAAACAAAAACTGGCTGAGCTCCAGCAGGGGACTGGATTCAGTTTCCACTTTAAAATCATGCACAAGAAACTAATACAGATTTTTCTTTTTGTCAAATTCAGTTTTCAGGCAAATACTATCTATTCTCTTGGTAGTTTAAATGTACACCTTCAGCATAATGAGCAAGAGTTTTTTCTACACGCTGTCATTCTGGTTGACTAACACTTCATAGAAATATTTTTTCATGGCATTTTGCAGATGTGATGTAAGGATTTCAACTTACTTGTTCTCTCGATGGAACATTTTGTTAAAGATAGCTCAATGTCACCTGGAAACAGATGTCACCTGTGTCTTCATCACATTTCTGCAATATTTGCAGATTTGTTTGGGAAAAAATTACCTTATAATATATCACAAAGTAGAGATAAATGCCATGATATTCTGGAGTGCTGCTGAAAAAGGCATATCACTCACTCACTCACTCACTCACTCACTCACTCACTCACTCACTCACTCGAAATCTTTTCATCTTCAGGATAAAAGAAAATGTTGCCAATGTATTGTAGGCTGTAGTGTTTTTTTTATAATTTTTCACACACCTTTGCTTCAGGGCCTGATTGACTGTCCATATATGTCTGTCCTCAACATGAACACAGCGGTCAACATATCTGTACTCCGAGTTTGAACTCCAAACTTTTCATACAAACTTCGTGTCAACAGTCTTCCTTAACACATTTTCATGTTACAGTTAACTCAGCAGTATATGAAGCCTTACAACAGTCTGTACAACCCCCTCTGAAGTTGTTTCCCAAATCATACGCTTGAACAAACTCATGACTTACAATGTATCCATTTTCCTTTTTGTATGTAGAAAGATCCCATTACAAGTCGTTTTTTAAACAAGCTGTTGCGGTATGGTATTGGGTCAAGTTCAAACAGCTGATTTCTCTTTCACACAATGGTCAGTTTTATAGGTGACCTCTTCAAATACTTTGATGTTGTGTTGAACACCGTCATAACTTGATCCATCTTTTACTGAATCAGCCTCTCAGGACAAAGAACCAGGGACACATTTTCCAGCCGCCTGCTCCACAGAACACAGCATTATCCCAGAGATAATCCCGATGTGGTTAATCACCCGGGTAACAAACAACTTTAGTGGCGGTCCAGGCATCAAGTGTTTGACACCTGAAAGGAACATCACTTTATTAAAGTGTGATGAACTTTTTCGCACTTTGTGGAGATTTGTCATTGAGTAATAGGGAATTAAACCTTTCAGGTCAGTAGCTGGGAGATCTATGTTGTTAGTAGTTGCAGTAAATCAACATGGTTTTATAATCCATGAACTATTCCCAAACAACACTTGACACATCTGTTATGTAATGGCATTGTCAGAGCCATCAGTGGTGGCTTTTCATGGAATTTCTCCGACTACGTTCCAAGCTTCAGTTACAAAGGACTGTTTGTCCAGAAACTTTGTCCTGTGACTCTGACGTCCAAATGAGGAAATGTGAGTGTGTTAGCTGATGTTTTCAAGCAAAAACTAATTAACCGATCAGAAGTTTTGTGATTAAAAAATCAAGTTACAAGTTGTCAAAAAGAAATTTTATTGGACGTAAACATTTAGACAATCTGACTGATGAGTGAGTGAGTGAGTGAGTGAGTGAGTGAGTGAGTGAGTGAGTGAGTGAGTGAGTGAGTGAGTGAGTGAGTGAGTGAGTGAGGTTTTATGCTGCTTTCAGCAATATTCCAGCCATGTCATGTTGGGGTACACCAGAAATGGGCTTCATGTATTGTATACAAGTGGGGAATCAACCCCGTGTCTTTGGTATGATGAAAAAACACTTTCGTTCATTCAAGACAGTTTCAGAGCTTATCAGTCAGTGTCCTAGACCATAAACCAATCTGAAACACTCAATAATAACTATATTTAAATTTAAATTGAAGTCAATCGTCAGTCATTCTCTTCCCACAGACGTTACTTGTCATATCTTCCTACGAACCTCTGTTCTAATACTGCCATATTTCGTGGTTCTCATAAAATCCCCTAGCGGCAAAAAATGGCAGCAGATTTATCTCCCTTTTCTTCTGTCCAATCAGAACACGTGTTACATCAACCTTTGAGCAAGTAAATGCAAGCTTGACAACTTGACAAATGCAAGCAATGTGGAGAAACAAATATGACATGACTGAGTTCTGTCTAGAAGAAACATTTCAGTATTGCCCTCGGGAAGAGGTTCTAGTTTTCACGATGCATCCGTAAATTACCGAGATCTTGTGAACGATCACTTTTGAAACAAGGTCGCTGATTGCACTGCTAAATCTGATTGCCTCCAATCACGAGTCCTGAACACTCACACCATGAAAGGGTCGTATTACAACAGAGGTTACGTAGGAAGATATGACAAGTAACCAGTGTGGGAAGAGAATGATCTTCAGTTTGAAGGAAGATATTTTAGTGGTAGATGAAGATTGATGGGATGTTAGAAGTTGAGGCAGAGGTTGGACGTTGGTGGTGGGGTTACTGGAGACTGGGTATGGTTGTTGGGTGAAGGGTGTTATATGGGTATGGTGGTGGGTGAGATTGCGGTTTGGTGGGGACGTTGGGGGTGAAGACATTAGGAAGCAATTAAACAGGAGCCTTGTTTCAGCCCCCAGAAGGGTGGGTCGAGGAGTGGGTAGGCAGGGTAGATGGGTCAGTGTGTGTATGATGCCTATGGATGATGAATACAATCATGCCAACCCAGCAACTTTCTCAACAATGACTCCCAACTACGAGCCAGTTATGTAAGTAAGTATGGCTATGGTCAGCTAGGGGGCTCCCAACATGCTGCTCCTGGGGTCGGGTAGATTCTCCATGACCCCAGGGGCCACTTATATCTACAATGTCCAGTAAGTCCATTAAGGGGATACATTCATCCCCAAATTACCCACTGTGAGGTGACCAGGGTCACACTTACCTACAGGCAGCGTGATAAACACGTCAGACAAGTCCGTATTGTGCCGTGACAGACAGATTCAGACCTGGTTTGGTCTAAAGCAGCAGGACATTATACAGTGTAAGAACAGTTTAAAGGATTATCCACAGGTTGAAATCCAAGTGGAAGAGAAAGGGTCCAGGTCTACAGAATATGCTACACTGTTCCTTTACAGAATATAGTGAGCAAAATTGTTCATTATTTTTCTCATAATTATTTTTCTGTTCTTGCTCTTGTAAAGGTGTTTTCCATACTTATTGTTCAATACTCACTCTTACAAAGATGTCTTCCTACAATCACTGTTCAATACCTGCTCTAACCAAGATGTTTTTCTGTACTAATTGTTCAATACTTGCTCTAACCATGATGTTTTTCTGTACTTATTGTTCATTACTTGTTCTAACCATGATGTTTTTCTGTACTTATTGTTCAATACTTGCTCTAACCATGATGTTTTTCTGTACTAATTGTTCAATACCTGCTCTAACCAAGATGTTTTTCTGTACTAATTGTTCAATACCTGCTCTAACCAAGATGTTTTTCTGTACTTATTGTTCAATACCTGCTCTAACCAAGATGTTTTTCTGTATTAATTGTTCAATACTTGCTCTAACCATGATGTTTTTCTGTACTTATTGTTCCATACTTGCTCTAGCCAAGATGTTTTTCTGTACTTATTGTTCAATACTTGCTCTAACCAAGATGTTTTTCTGTACTTATTGTTCAATACTTGCTCTAACCAAGATGTTTTTCTGTACTTATTGTTCAATACCTGCTCTAACCAAGATGTTTTTCTGTACTAATCGTTCAATACTTGCTCTAACCATGATGTTTTTCTGTACTTATTGTTCAATACTTGCTCTAACCAAGATGTTTTTCTGTACTAATTGTTCAATACCTGCTCTAACCAAGATGTTTTTCTGTACTTATTGTTCAATACCTGCTCTAACCAAGATGTTTTTCTGTACTTATTGTTCAATACTTGCTCTAACCAAGATGTTTTTCTGTACTAATTGTTCAATACTTGCTCTAACCATGATGTTTTTCTGTGCTTATTGTTCAATACTTGCTCTAGCCAAGATGTTTTTCTGTACTAATTGTTCAATACCTGCTCTAACCAAGATGTTTTTCTGTACTAATTGTTCAATACCTGCTCTAACCAAGATGTTTTTCTGTACTTATTGTTCAATACTTGCTCTAACCAAGATGTTTTTCTGTACTAATTGTTCAATACCTGCTCTAACCAAGATGTTTTTCTGTACTTATTGTTCAATACTTGCTCTAACCATGATGTTTTTCTGTACTTATTGTTCAATACTTGCTCTAACCAAGATGTTTTTCTGTACTTATTGTTCAATACTTGCTCTAACCATGATGTTTTTCTGTACTTATTGTTCAATACCTGCTCTAACCAAGATGTTTTTCTGTACTTATTGTTCAATACCTGCTCTAACCAAGATGTTTTTCTGTACTAATTGTTCAATACTTGCTCTAACCATGATGTTTTTCTGTACTTATTGTTCAATACTTGCTCTAACCAAGATGTTTTTCTGTACTAATTGTTCAATACCTGCTCTAACCAAGATGTTTTTCTGTACTTATTGTTCAATACTTGCTCTAACCAAGATGTTTTTCTGTACTAATTGTTCAATACCTGCTCTAACCAAGATGTTTTTCTGTACTTATTGTTCAATACTTGCTCTAACCATGATGTTTTTCTGTACTTATTGTTCAATACTTGCTCTAACCAAGATGTTTTTCTGTACTTATTGTTCAATACTTGCTCTAACCATGATGTTTTTCTGTACTTATTGTTCAATACCTGCTCTAACCAAGATGTTTTTCTGTACTAATTGTTCAATACTTGCTCTAACCATGATGTTTTTCTGTACTTATTGTTCAATACTTGCTCTAACCATGATGTTTTTCTGTACTTATTGTTCAATACTTGCTCTAACCAAGATGTTTTTCTGTACTTATTGTTCAATACCTGCTCTAACCAAGATGTTTTTCTGTACTAATTGTTCAATACTTGCTCTAGCCAAGATGTTTTTCTGTACTTATTGTTCAATACTTGCTCTAACCATGATGTTTTTCTGTACTTATTGTTCAATACTTGCTCTAACCAAGATGTTTTTCTGTACTTATTGTTCAATACCTGCTCTAACCAAGATGTTTTTCTGTACTAATTGTTCAATACCTGCTCTAACCAAGATGTTTTTCTGTACTTATTGTTCAATACTTGCTCTAACCAAGATGTTTTTCTGTACTTATTGTTCAATACCTGCTCTAACCAAGATGTTTTTCTGTACTAATTGTTCAATACTTGCTCTAACCATGATGTTTTTCTGTACTAATTGTTCAATACTTGCTCTAACCAAGATGTTTTTCTGTACTTATTGTTCAATACCTGCTCTAACCAAGATGTTTTTCTGTACTTATTGTTCAATATTTGCTCTAACCAAGATGTTTTTCTGTACTTATTGTTCAATACCTGCTCTAACCAAGATGTTTTTCTGTACTTATTGTTCAATACCTGCTCTAACCAAGATGTTTTTTTGTACTTATTGTTCAATACTTGCTCTAACCATGATGTTTTTCTGTACTTATTGTTCAATACTTGCTCTAACCAAGATGTTTTTCTGTACTTATTGTTCAATACTTGCTCTAACCATGATGTTTTTCTGTACTTATTGTTCAATACCTGCTCTAACCATGATGTTTTTCTGTACTTATTGTTCAATACCTGCTCTAACCAAGATGTTTTTCTGTACTTATTGTTCAATACTTGCTCTAACCAAGATGTTTTTCTGTACTAATTGTTCAATACTTGCTCTAACCATGATGTTTTTCTGTACTTATTGTTCAATACTTGCTCTAGCCAAGATGTTTTTCTGTACTTATTGTTCAATACTTGCTCTAACCAAGATGTTTTTCTGTACTAATTGTTCAATACCTGCTCTAACCAAGATGTTTTTCTGTACTTATTGTTCAATACTTGCTCTAACCAAGATGTTTTTCTGTACTAATTGTTCAATACCTGCTCTAACCAAGATGTTTTTCTGTACTTATTGTTCAATACTTGCTCTAACCATGATGTTTTTCTGTACTTATTGTTCAATACTTGCTCTAACCAAGATGTTTTTCTGTACTTATTGTTCAATACTTGCTCTAACCATGATGTTTTTCTGTACTTATTGTTCAATACCTGCTCTAACCAAGATGTTTTTCTGTACTAATTGTTCAATACTTGCTCTAACCATGATGTTTTTCTGTACTTATTGTTCAATACTTGCTCTAACCATGATGTTTTTCTGTACTTATTGTTCAATACTTGCTCTAACCAAGATGTTTTTCTGTACTTATTGTTCAATACCTGCTCTAACCAAGATGTTTTTCTGTACTAATTGTTCAATACTTGCTCTAGCCAAGATGTTTTTCTGTACTTATTGTTCAATACTTGCTCTAACCATGATGTTTTTCTGTACTTATTGTTCAATACTTGCTCTAACCAAGATGTTTTTCTGTACTTATTGTTCAATACCTGCTCTAACCAAGATGTTTTTCTGTACTAATTGTTCAATACCTGCTCTAACCAAGATGTTTTTCTGTACTTATTGTTCAATACTTGCTCTAACCAAGATGTTTTTCTGTACTTATTGTTCAATACCTGCTCTAACCAAGATGTTTTTCTGTACTTATTGTTCAATACCTGCTCTAACCATGATGTTTTTCTGTACTTATTGTTCAATACTTGCTCTAGCCAAGATGTTTTTCTGTACTTATTGTTCAATACTTGCTCTAACCAAGATGTTTTTCTGTACTTATTGTTCAATACCTGCTCTAACCAAGATGTTTTTCTGTACTTATTGTTCAATATTTGCTCTAACCAAGATGTTTTTCTGTACTTATTGTTCAATACCTGCTCTAACCAAGATGTTTTTCTGTACTTATTGTTCAATACCTGCTCTAACCAAGATGTTTTTCTGTACTTATTGTTCAATACTTGCTCTAACCATGATGTTTTTCTGTACTTATTGTTCAATACTTGCTCTAACCAAGATGTTTTTCTGTACTTATTGTTCAATACCTGCTCTAACCAAGATGTTTTTTTGTACTTATTGTTCAATACTTGCTCTAACCATGATGTTTTTCTGTACTTATTGTTCAATACTTGCTCTAACCAAGATGTTTTTTTGTACTTATTGTTCAATACCTGCTCTAACCAAGATGTTTTTTTGTACTTATTGTTCAATACTTGCTCTAACCATGATGTTTTTCTGTACTTATTGTTCAATACTTGCTCTAACCAAGATGTTTTTCTGTACTTATTGTTCAATACTTGCTCTAACCATGATGTTTTTCTGTACTTATTGTTCAATACCTGCTCTAACCATGATGTTTTTCTGTACTTATTGTTCAATACCTGCTCTAACCAAGATGTTTTTCTGTACTTATTGTTCAATACTTGCTCTAACCAAGATGTTTTTCTGTACTAATTGTTCAATACTTGCTCTAACCATGATGTTTTTCTGTACTTATTGTTCAATACTTGCTCTAGCCAAGATGTTTTTCTGTACTTATTGTTCAATACTTGCTCTAACCAAGATGTTTTTCTGTACTAATTGTTCAATACCTGCTCTAACCAAGATGTTTTTCTGTACTTATTGTTCAATACTTGCTCTAACCAAGATGTTTTTCTGTACTAATTGTTCAATACCTGCTCTAACCAAGATGTTTTTCTGTACTTATTGTTCAATACTTGCTCTAACCATGATGTTTTTCTGTACTTATTGTTCAATACTTGCTCTAACCAAGATGTTTTTCTGTACTTATTGTTCAATACTTGCTCTAACCATGATGTTTTTCTGTACTTATTGTTCAATACCTGCTCTAACCAAGATGTTTTTCTGTACTAATTGTTCAATACTTGCTCTAACCATGATGTTTTTCTGTACTTATTGTTCAATACTTGCTCTAACCATGATGTTTTTCTGTACTTATTGTTCAATACTTGCTCTAACCAAGATGTTTTTCTGTACTTATTGTTCAATACCTGCTCTAACCAAGATGTTTTTCTGTACTAATTGTTCAATACCTGCTCTAACCAAGATGTTTTTCTGTACTTATTGTTCAATACTTGCTCTAACCAAGATGTTTTTCTGTACTTATTGTTCAATACCTGCTCTAACCAAGATGTTTTTCTGTACTTATTGTTCAATACCTGCTCTAACCATGATGTTTTTCTGTACTTATTGTTCAATACTTGCTCTAGCCAAGATGTTTTTCTGTACTTATTGTTCAATACTTGCTCTAACCAAGATGTTTTTCTGTACTTATTGTTCAATACCTGCTCTAACCAAGATGTTTTTCTGTACTTATTGTTCAATATTTGCTCTAACCAAGATGTTTTTCTGTACTTATTGTTCAATACCTGCTCTAACCAAGATGTTTTTCTGTACTTATTGTTCAATACCTGCTCTAACCAAGATGTTTTTCTGTACTTATTGTTCAATACTTGCTCTAACCATGATGTTTTTCTGTACTTATTGTTCAATACTTGCTCTAACCAAGATGTTTTTCTGTACTTATTGTTCAATACCTGCTCTAACCAAGATGTTTTTTTGTACTTATTGTTCAATACTTGCTCTAACCATGATGTTTTTCTGTACTTATTGTTCAATACTTGCTCTAACCAAGATGTTTTTCTGTACTTATTGTTCAATACTTGCTCTAACCATGATGTTTTTCTGTACTTATTGTTCAATACCTGCTCTAACCATGATGTTTTTCTGTACTTATTGTTCAATACCTGCTCTAACCAAGATGTTTTTCTGTACTTATTGTTCAATACTTGCTCTAACCAAGATGTTTTTCTGTACTAATTGTTCAATACTTGCTCTAACCATGATGTTTTTCTGTACTTATTGTTCAATACTTGCTCTAGCCAAGATGTTTTTCTGTACTTATTGTTCAATACTTGCTCTAACCAAGATGTTTTTCTGTACTAATTGTTCAATACCTGCTCTAACCAAGATGTTTTTCTGTACTTATTGTTCAATACTTGCTCTAACCAAGATGTTTTTCTGTACTAATTGTTCAATACCTGCTCTAACCAAGATGTTTTTCTGTACTTATTGTTCAATACTTGCTCTAACCATGATGTTTTTCTGTACTTATTGTTCAATACTTGCTCTAACCAAGATGTTTTTCTGTACTTATTGTTCAATACTTGTTCTAACCATGATGTTTTTCTGTACTTATTGTTCAATACCTGCTCTAACCAAGATGTTTTTCTGTACTAATTGTTCAATACTTGCTCTAACCAAGATGTTTTTCTGTACTAATTGTTCAATACCTGCTCTAACCAAGATGTTTTTCTGTACTTATTGTTCAATACTTGCTCTAACCATGATGTTTTTCTGTACTTATTGTTCAATACTTGCTCTAACCAAGATGTTTTTCTGTACTTATTGTTCAATACTTGTTCTAACCATGATGTTTTTCTGTACTTATTGTTCAATACCTGCTCTAACCAAGATGTTTTTCTGTACTAATTGTTCAATACTTGCTCTAACCATGATGTTTTTCTGTACTTATTGTTCAATACTTGCTCTAACCATGATGTTTTTCTGTACTTATTGTTCAATACTTGCTCTAACCAAGATGTTTTTCTGTACTTATTGTTCAATACCTGCTCTAACCAAGATGTTTTTCTGTACTAATTGTTCAATACTTGCTCTAGCCAAGATGTTTTTCTGTACTTATTGTTCAATACTTGCTCTAACCATGATGTTTTTCTGTACTTATTGTTCAATACTTGCTCTAACCAAGATGTTTTTCTGTACTTATTGTTCAATACCTGCTCTAACCAAGATGTTTTTCTGTACTAATTGTTCAATACCTGCTCTAACCATGATGTTTTTCTGTACTTATTGTTCAATACTTGCTCTAACCAAGATGTTTTTCTGTACTTATTGTTCAATACCTGCTCTAACCAAGATGTTTTTCTGTACTAATTGTTCAATACTTGCTCTAACCATGATGTTTTTCTGTACTAATTGTTCAATACTTGCTCTAACCAAGATGTTTTTCTGTACTTATTGTTCAATACCTGCTCTAACCAAGATGTTTTTCTGTACTTATTGTTCAATATTTGCTCTAACCAAGATGTTTTTCTGTACTTATTGTTCAATACCTGCTCTAACCAAGATGTTTTTCTGTACTTATTGTTCAATACCTGCTCTAACCAAGATGTTTTTTTGTACTTATTGTTCAATACTTGCTCTAACCATGATGTTTTTCTGTACTTATTGTTCAATACTTGCTCTAACCAAGATGTTTTTCTGTACTTATTGTTCAATACTTGCTCTAACCATGATGTTTTTCTGTACTTATTGTTCAATACCTGCTCTAACCAAGATGTTTTTCTGTACTTATTGTTCAATACTTGCTCTAACCATGATGTTTTTCTGTACTTATTGTTCAATACTTGCTCTAACCAAGATGTTTTTCTGTACTTATTGTTCAATACCTGCTCTAACCAAGATGTTTTTCTGTACTTATTGTTCAATACTTGCTCTAACCATGATGTCTTTCTGTACTTATTGTTCAATACTTGCTCTAACCAAGATGTTTTTCTGTACTTATTGTTCAATACTTGCTCTAACCATGATGTTTTTCTGTACTTATTGTTCAATACTTGCTCTAACCATGATGTTTTTCTGTACTTATTGTTCAATACTTGCTCTAACCAAGATGTTTTTCTGTACTTATTGTTCAATACTTGCTCTAACCAAGATGTTTTTCTGTACTTATTGTTCAATACTTGCTCTAACCAAGATGTTTTTCTGTACTTATTGTTCAATACTTGCTCTAACCAAGATGTTTTTCTGTACTTATTGTTCAATACTTGCTCTAACCAAGATGTTTTTCTGTACTAATTGTTCAATACTTGCTCTAACCAAGATGTTTTTCTGTACTTATTGTTCAATACCTGCTCTAACCAAGATGTTTTTCTGTACTTATTGTTCAATACCTGCTCTAACCAAGATGTTTTTCTGTACTTATTGTTCAATACTTGTTCTGATGAAGACTTCCCCCAATACCATCTATTTTTCTATTTTTCTGTGTGCCTACCTAAAAGAAAACACATTCTTGAAATGTCATTGGATGGGTGTGATAATGCTTTGTTGTGATGTTTTCAGCTACATTTGAATTTAAAGCAGTCAGAAAACAGATGAAAGTTGTCAGTATGTACAACTCTGTAGAGTAGCTGATGGCTTGTCCTCATAGACTGCCATATTAGTGAATTGAACATATCTCTCTGTCTAACTCATTTAGCTTGACAAGCCTCTCAATTTAACAAGTTCAAGTAGAATATGGTAATGAACATCGGTCATACCATAACAAATCATATTCTAAAGATGCTCCATGTATCAAATCAAATTAATGTCACAAAATGTACGTTGACATCCAGTGTTTCAACCATGAAATAGACACACGTACAGTTCAACTTAAACACCTCATAAACCAACATACCCCATTTACTAGTAATCTCAGCAAGATAAATTGATCATTTTGATAAGTCTAAATGCCCATAAAATACATCATGGTGGAAGATATGAGTCTGTCTGTTGAAAACCATGTATTGTAATTGTTCAACAACAACAGATCAAAGCCGGGTATTCCACCCACTTGTGTTATAATAGATGTCATGTTGGGTAAATCTACCTACGGACTGCAGACAACATCTTGGAGTCATGGATATTGCTGTCTCTAGGTGCAAACCAATAAACACATCTCAATATACTGCTTTCCTGCTGCGAACATGCAGGCTATGATGGGCATTCTGTTGATCGAGGGATACACACGACATTGACAAATGAACAATAAAGCTGTGCAGGATTGAACAATGAATTGTTGGATTGTTGGATTGTTGGTATTGGCTTATTTCTGGAAATCATGTGCTTTTGAATCACCTGAAGAACAAAATCCAGATCCACTCTGAGTGCAAGGATATTTTAAGTCCTGTTTCTTAACATAATCTCACAATAACCCAAGGGAGTAATGGATGAATGAGGGAGGGTGGATTGTGTATGGGAGGGGTGGATTATATAACAATGGGCTGATTGTACTAGAGAGGGGTGGTTGAATAACAAAGGGGTGGATTGTACAAGGGGGAGGTGAGGATGGATTGTAAGATGTAGGGGTGGATTGTGCAAGGGAGGGGTGGATTGTACAAGGGAAGGGAGGATTGTTTAAGAAGGGGTGGATTGTGTAAGGGAGGGTGGATTGTAAAGGGGACAGGTGGATTGTGTAAGGGAAGGGTGGATAGTGTAGGGGAGGGATGGATGTGTAAGAGAGGGGTGGATTGTATAAGGGAGGGTGGATTGTACAGGGGAGAGGTTGATTGTGTAAGGGAAGGGTGGATAGTGTAAGGGTGGTATGGATGTATAAGAGAGGGGTGGATTGTATAAGGGAGGTTTCAGGGTTACAAATTCATGCTGTGAGGTAGCAAATTTGCTATTCAAAATCCTATTTTGCTACCTGAAAAAAAACACAGTAGCAACAACTTGCTACCTGGTATTTTTTAGTGAAACCGCTTACCTTTATCAATTAGTCATCATGTTCAAACGAAAGATCTCCACATGTACACTTTCACTCAGAAACTTAACAGTACTGGTGTGTTAATTTTTTTAAAAATGCTCACCGTAGCTTTTCTTGGTCACTTATGCACTGCAGTAATTGCATAATTGAGACAGAGAACCAGTCAGCTCACTGCACATGTGCAGAAGTATAACATTACTGCTTCACAGAGTTTGATAATGGACAGTCATCATTTCCAGAAGCTCAAGGGAGATAAAACATCACCTGCTAAGACAAGTAAAGGTATTACTTTTGTATAACTCGATAGATACGAATATGCTATGCAGAGGAATTTAACATGCTACCAACTGATTATATGATGTATTTTATGCAATAGGAAACAATACTGCTACCAGGCAAAAGATTTTGCTACCTATTTGTAAACCAGGTAGCAAGTACCTGCTGCTTCATTAATAACTTAATTTTGAACACTGGATTTTGACTGTACAAGAGAGGGGTGGACTCTATATGAGACGGATGGACTGTAAGATGTCGAGGTGGACTCAGTGAAGCAGGGGTAGATTCTGTGTATAAAGGGGTGGCACATCAATTATCTCCCTTGGAGGTCATGCATTAGGTTTGCCATGAGCGAACTGTAAGTAACTATGAACATCAGAACTGATGACCATCAACACTGTATAAATATTCATGAAGTGTTGTGGCCTATCTATCTTATCTGTAAATATTTCAACAAACAAATCACTTTGTTGTGAACCACTGACAAGTATCAGCTGATATTTATGACTTTTATCAGTTCTGTACTTGAGTGGTCACTTTCCATATTAATACATTCACTGATGCTATAGGAAGTTGGTATCCAACATAAGCTGTCACAGGAGATATCGCCAATGTGTGATCAAACACTGTTCTGAACAACAGTTGGTCAACTAACAAAGCTATATAACTTGAGGTTCACTTTTTGTATCTTGATTCACTTTTACCCGGAAACACCTCTCCACAATCTCTGTAAAAGAACACACTGATATAACAGTAAAATACAAAACACTTTGATGAGTGATGAAAGGACGGCCAACATGTGTCTTTGGTTGCTGGTTTTGTTGGACCTTGTTTACAGTCACATTTGGGGATTGTCCAGCTATATTGCAGTGGTCTGTAAATAATTGAGTCCGCACCAGACAATCCAGTGATTGAAACTATGCACATGCCATTGTTTGTTTGTTGCATAAATTTATATTCATAAAATAAACTTACAAGGGGCCCAGCAAACTAATCCATATTTGTATAATGTGATATATTGCATGTGATACATGTGATACAGAGTATACTGCACTGGATATATGGTATATTGCATGTGATATATGTCACATATTCTGGAAAGGTACGGGCTGTATTCAGCACAGTGGACGTCCTCTTAACCAGCATTTGTTGGGACCGGCAAAATGTGCTGCTACAGTGGGCATGCCAATTCAGAGAACTTTTCTCTTTTGAACCTGTGAATGACCTTCTGTGTGCCATAACACACACTGAATTCTCTGTTTTCCAAAATGTCAGAAACTTTTTGCCTACCAGTTTGGTACAGTTAGTTAAGCGGTCCTTGTGCCGAAATACAGAATAGACTGACACTAGAGCAGAGGGCTTGTAAATGATCATGAATTAACTAGCTTCTGTCATGACAAGATTCTAATGCCAATATTGAAAGCATGTTAAATTGGATGGCTGTCAGACTGGAGAACTTCTATTTTATATTGTTACAGGATCTGTGTGACAGAAAAACACTGCAGGGGAGATATAGCTTTATGATCGTTACATGCAGATGTGATAGTAAGGATGAAGCAAACTTAACAATTCATACAAGTCACATGACAATTGGTTTGTTACATATCATTTCATGAAGAGTATTTACTGCATAACAGATATGTTACACCCCTTGGTAGGTCTAAGTTAGATATATCACACCCCCTGGTAGGTCTAAGTTACAGTCAGTCCCATCAGGTCATTACCAACCGGTTGGTCAGGGAGTTACAGTCATCGTACCACAGCCATGAGGGCTGTTGCTGGTGATATCAATCACTGAATTGTCTGGTCTATTGTCAGACTCATTGCAGATCTGGAATACAGCATTCTGAGTGCATAATTACACAACAAACAAACAAACATACAAACAATGACAGCCCCTGCTTTAGGGCATGGAGCAAGATCACCAGTATATTAGAGTAAGATTACTTCTCGAAATATAAGTAACAGTTTAGGAATGACCGGTCAACTCGTTTTGCATCTTGAAATAAATTCTGTATAAATGCATAAACTTTAATTGTTTATCAATATATACTAGTAAGTGACTCTAGGTTTTGAAAGATCATGGCTGAAACATCAGCATCAAGGCCTGAACCTTCCATTTCCAAGTTGGGTGTGAGAGCTTGCTCCAAGAATATTGAATGGGAATGTTTTGGACTGCCTTGTCCAGCTGGCTTGTACTGGTGTCATGGTGGAGCTGGGTAATACCTAGGTTCATCATTTGAAAAGACCATTAGAAATGGTGTTAATAAATAAATATGGCTTTGAGCTGAGTCTGTAGGTAATAATGATAAACACATGAACAGAGAGGTATTGTCTGACCTTCAGCTCAATGTGATAATTGCTGATGTTCATTAGTTTTAATTGCACTTATTTCTCATTTGGTCTGTAGCAGCGCTGTTCTGTACAATGGTGGCGCTAACTCTGTTCTCATGTCCCATATTGAAAATGGCAAATTTCATATTCTGCAACAATTTCCAACACTGTAAAATCTCATTTTACTTTGATGTCAAAATATTATAGCTTCTCTCACCTCAACATAACACCTCCTTCACAAATTTCTTTTTCAAATTTTAAATTTTCCATAAAATCATCCAAACTGTAAAATAAGGAAGCTATTTATAATAAAACTGCTTTTATGGCATCCAGTAATGGTGTACATCGTGTCTCCCAAGTGTCGTCTTATAAAGAGTGTTTATCACTTTCTAGTCATTCAAAGATGGTGGCTATGGATGATAGGTAATGCAATGAAATACTGGAGGGGGTGCTTTATTGGGGTATGTGATGCTACTGGGCGGGGGAGAAACGAACGACCCCCAATGGTGCCATCCCCTTGTCAGGAAAGGAGACAGACAATAATCACTCACAGGTTCGGTGCCTTCCGCATCAAGTGTCAATGATGTGCAATATGAAAGTGTTAGTTTATGCATACATTATGTTGTGAAGTATAACCGCTACAAATCGAGTATTTGTTTATTGCTTTTGTTCAAAATAGAAATTTAGCACAACAATAACTTTATCATGAAAGTAGAGTTTCTAAGGCATAGCTTTATGTGGATGTTGAGTTTGTGTATGGGTGTATCCTCTAAACATGAAACCTGGATTCAAATGTAACCCTCTGACTGCAATCTATGAGTTCAAGGTCACATTGCCCTTTTGGAAACATGACTATCTCTCATGGCAAACTCTGCAAAATGTGCATTTGACAATACTGCAAAATTATATCCAAACCACCAATAGAATGACTTTAGAGACATTGGAAGTTATGAAAAATGAAAACCTTTAGTGATAAATCTCTCAGTAACGCCTCATACCAATTTTGAAAACCTTCACTGTCTCAGTAATGGACATATCCTGTGCATATCAAAACCAACTTCAAATGAATATATGTAACAGATTGGTAAGTCTGACCCTACTGGAAACAATACACTGTCTTCTGACTAACTGAAGTGAGGATGGGGGTGGGGCATTATCACGGGTAGTACAGATGTGTGTCCCAGTACATTTCTACAGACAGTACCCTAACCAAAATGAGAATACAGACATGTCCGCTACAATAAGTCCATTTCCTGTTGCTCCCTTTACTCAGAACAGTCGGATGCATCTGATTTCCTTTTATAGGAATTGACCATACACAATAACAAATATTTTGTGATGCACAAGACAACTCATGATCAGTAAAACAGGGACAATTACACATGGTTTCCATTTAGGCTTGTGGAATATGGGCTCATCCCCCATTTGACATGTTTCTGAATTGTGGAATATGGGCTCATCCCCCATTTGGTATGTTTCTGTATTGTGACTTTGTTCTTGGTATTGTAGTGGTCATAAAATTTCCAAGTTCTGTGCTGGGATTCGAACCAAGGACCTTCTGATCCAAAGTCAGCAAGCTGACAAGATAAGGATGACTCCATGCCCTGCTACAGTATATTTCTGTATACAGAAAGGTATCTGGGATACATATCTACAGCACGCATGCCATCAGTGACCCTTGCTCTCTGTTATGGAAACCTCTTGCAATTGACAATGTGACAGTATCAACATCAATGTAACTTCACCTGAAGAAGAGACTATGATCTGTCTCGAAACGTTGTGACCTTGTATAATAAAGAAGTTGAACCATAAAGCATTTTTAGTTAGATCAATGTAACTGCCATGATCAAACTGAAAACTTTATGTTCCAGGACTACAGCAAAAAATCCCAATGGAAAGGCATCTATTGTTGGAACAGACCCTTGGCTGTGATATCACAAACAGAAGGGTCAAACGGGACAATGGAAACCTCTCCCACAAATAAAGTTCAAGTGGATACATGGAAGATAGATGAATTTCAACATTAAATATAAATCCATTGAGTTACTTTGAGCACTTTATGAATAATCAACTTAGCTATTATAAAGCTGGACAAGTCCTCCCTAACCCCATATTTCCCTGTACAACAGAAGAATGATTAGTTTCCAGTGATGATGTCATGCAAAATGTTGTTGAATCACTGGTTGTTACAGAGTTGAGTGGCAAGTGATGGGTTTTATTCGTTACAAGCCTGACTTTAATTGATTGTTGACTGCTGATGTAAAATACGACAAAAGTAGAGATTTATAGTTTTGCTTATTGACATCATGCTCTTTAATACAATGTTAATCAAGACTCCAAGTCTCTTCATCCATCCTTTAAGCTATCTCTATGACTAGACTAACAACTAGTCTTTGAAATTAAAATATTGTACAGAAAAAATATAGGTCATGATAAAAGCACAAAAAAATATAATGAAAAGGAGCTCTGAGACTTTCTCCATTTTCATCCTATCCAGACTTGCCACATATTCTAGACTTGCATGAGTTTTCTTGAATTTAATATCTCAGTATATATCAAGAAAATACAGAATGATGCCTAGAGCCTTTTCAGCAGTATATCTGACAATGCAGTCATCAAGCATATTAACACCTTCATCCAAATTCAAACATGTCCCGGAACAGACAGCAAGGCATGGAAGTTACACCAGGCGTTGGGTAATAATGTGGGGAATGTTATTGGTTCCACTAATGACCTCATCTCGAGACCCGGCACAAGCAGAACATCACCTGTATACATCCCTGCCATTGTGTGGCCGTCATGTGCAGGAAGGCTGTACATGACAGTCTGCATGTCGTGTGGCACATCACCTGGCCAGGCTCATAATAGCCAATCACTCACTGTCTTGTTATTCACTGCGACACTATTGTTTGTGCGAGACTGCCATCAGTACGGGCCTATTGTTCCCAGAGTGCATCTCTTGCCATGACAGCTAGGTATCTGCTGGTTTAACCTCATCAGATTCCAATTACTTTGAGGTCAATGTTTGACCTCTGAGATGAGAACATGTCCAGACTAACTTCATTCATGTTGGAAATGAATGATAAAATATCTCATAAAAATGGATACCTTTCAGTAATTCCCTAAAAAGGATTATTTAAGCACCACTAGAAGAAACCATTAACCATTTATCTTCATGTTTTTGTTCCAGACAAATTATCCTTTAATTCTAGAGCATAACAAATTAAAGAAATTGTCATCCATATATGCTTGTTCTATCTGACTTCCAGTTTCTAACATACCACTCAAGGAAGTCAAATTATCCTATTAGTCATTTTATACAAATGTACATTTTCCACAGGGCATCCTTAAACACCTTATGTCACTGGTGTTTTCTTACATACAGAAACTTTTCTCAGTCATGACATTTTGATCACATTTTCTGCTTTTTAAGCCTAATGCAATCTATGTTAGCAAACAATGCAAGCTGAATGAATACTCTTTGTGAATCCCCTTTACATATACTTCCTTGCTGAATGACTACATACTTCAAATACAACATGGCGACAGAAAAACAGACATGGAACAAGTTTCTAAACATATTTATTGTTCAAAGATGTATAAAAATAATGCATATGGCTGTAAAATATAACATCTGAATCATACACAAGACCATTCATGTAAATATTTACACCTTGAACACAACCTATAAGAATGCTTACCTGTGACAGGTGTGAAAAACTTCATGACTATCCAATGACAAAGAGAAACAGACACTTCTGCTAGAGTGACATGTGATCTACAAGGACATATGGCAACATACTGCTTCTCATCCTCATCACTTATAAGTCAATCATGGATCAAATCCCACACATCTATCATAAACAAAATCATATTTCAAACAGCATCTGCCCAAGTATCGACTTACAAATTCCAAGAGACTGTCCAAATTTGTCACTCAAAAATAATCCCCATCTTGACCCCTCATACCTGAGTCTCTGAAAGTCAATGGAGAGTGTTATCTTCTTCATCATCGGACAACATACAAGTCAAACCATCAGCTGTCTAATTCCATGGATCAAAAACATTTGTCATCACCTGATACATATCTGGACAATGCAGACAAGGGGACGTATCATTATTAATACTGGGGATGATATCAACTTGGGAGAAACATGGAGAGATTAATGACAGAGGTGAAATAACACATTCTTCATGCCATGCGATAAACACCGAACATCATAAACACCTTGGTATTCAGGAATGAATATGTCTCGTATCGCACCATTGTCTGTATGATCTGATGACCAGGTAGCATTGTCTGGCCAACTGCCCGCCACCTCTACCACAATGCACTTCACAACTGGCCACAATGCAGGACAATGGACATGAGTGACCATGATATGGAGGATAAGATGACCGAGGCAGGCCTCTGTTGAGGAGAATGTGAGCTAGGTATGGTGATAGACTGTCCAATGTGATCTCCATGACCAGCCTCAGGGCTCTGATAGGCAGCCAGCGTCTGGTAGACACGTGTCATTATCTGGCCAGCTTGGTCAAGCTCTGTCTGGGATATGGACAAATTATGATATGTGAGGGTGGTGATGACTGGAACATGGTAGATATATGGGATGGTACCTAAAGTCTGGTACTGTCTGTGATCGGATTCAGGGACAGGCCACAAGGGAGAGATGTAAAGTTGGGGTGGATGGATGAAATAGGGAGTGTGGTCCTAGAGATCTGCCATAAGTATGTATAACATTTCATACATATTTTGTCATGTGACATTACTTTGGAAACCATATTTTTTCATTAACACCTTGGCAAGTCTAAATGAAGTATTTACAGTGTCCTAGATACAATAGCAAACAATAAAAAATTCTGCATAAAAATGATCATTTGTTTGGCAGACTAGAGAAAAACAAGCTGCAAACAAATTATATCTTCATCTCCATCAGTGTTCCTTACTATAATAAAAAGACAAAAGATATAAAAACAAAAACCATTTAAAATGATCATTTCAGAAAGTAAATACTATCTACAGTCTGATCTCTGTCTCCTTGTTGTCAGAACATGCAACTACCAATTATTTTCTTTTCATAAAGCTTGAAGTGGCTGAACACTGGTATCATGCAGAGAGAAGTTCATTTCCCACATAAGGGTCTTGGGATAGCCCAGTGTGTAAAGTGTTTGCTTGTCAAGACCCAGATTTAATACCCCACAACTTACAATGTGTCAGGCCCTTATCCGGTGTCCCCTTCCTTGACAGTGCTGGAATATTGCTAAAGCGGCATAAAATCATACTCACTCAAGCAACATGGGGGTGGGAAAACTGTTGTCCACTGACTACAGCAATCGGCTTTATCAAGTATTAAAGTTCCTTAGAATAGAGTGTCAGAGGCACAATTTACTGCTTAAAGTGTTTGCTCTAATGCCTCAAGCTGTGGTTCAGTTTCCCATGTGGGTACAATGTGGGTTCCCTGCCATGGTATTAATGGATTAATGCTTCAACACCCACTCACTCACTTACTCAAACACACTCACTCAGTCACTCACTCACTAAAATCAATTGTTTCCCAAGGGCATCAAGATGAGAGCACAGCTCTTAAGCAGACCTTCTTCCCTAATCAACTCTTCCTTTGAGAAATGTCAATTTCAAATCTTAACACACGAATTATCCAAAACTAATAAACATTGCTCCATTTTCAACATATTCCAATGATGAGAAAATTGTTAATTAGAAATATTCCACAGGTCAGACTTGTAATGATGGCCGTCTGCCAACAATGATGTCTGGAGTAATAATTACTGATATGTCAGAGTTCAACAAGTCCATCCACATATAGCCATAACCAGTTCCAGACTGGAGCAGTCCAGATGTGACCATCATCACCATAAACATGTTTAACACACCTTTAGGTCGTTACAGGTGACGCTGGACAATGGGATGGACAGATACGGTCTGAGCAGTCATTGTCCGAGTCCACTTCAAAGAGTAGAGATAATGGTGTGGACCTCTGTGATATGTGTGTCATCCATTAATTAATGCGGCTCAGAATACCAGAGTGATATCATCAAAGGATTTCATGGCTGTCGAGCCTACCCAAGGCAGATTCAGAATTTTCACTGAAAGAAATGTAGGAAATGTAGGAAAAGGCAGTAGGACAGTGTAGAAATTCATGAAAGAGAAACAATCAGTTTATCCATATATCATATGTAATGAAAAATCACACCTGTCCTCTCTCTCTCCAGCATCATCCGCCTAGAATCTTCACTCACTCACTCACTCACTCACTCTCCACAATGTGACAAGCTAATGCAGGCTTCACCTTCTGATCCTAACCTGAACCTTTGCCTTGACCAAGACACCCCAGTAATCTCACCCTTTCCCTTTGAGCATTAGTGTTAGGGTTTGTGATCTCACTGTTAGCAAATCTCTACCCTCACCTTTCTCTCTCTACCTCCCCCTAAACACTCCTGTCATTCCACCCCAACATTCCCACCCAACAAACACCTTCTCCCTACTCCTTCTTTACCTTCCACCCCATTGTCCTGATGAGAGACATGACAGTTCTCCTTCATCTCCTGCTGCTGAAACATTGCTGAAGTGAATGCAACTGCCAAAAAATACAAAATGACACCAACTAACAAAGATCTACCCTAAAATGTTTACATTCCCATATGCACATCAAGATGATAATGTTTCCCTTCTTTTTAAAACTCAAGGCTTCTCTGTCTAATACTTCAAGGAAAATGGATGTTGTTCTTTTCAATTTCATCACCAGAATTTTACAAAAGATTTCAAAATGATCAAACAGTTGAAAGGCCATTTCATGAACCTGCTTTAGAAAACAAGTCAATGCTTCTCCGACTAAGCACCATCAAACTGCCATATTGTACAAAGCCTGCCTACTTCCACAGCAATAATTATGTAAATGACTCAGGACCTAACAGAACCATCAACACATTGAATTTTCTCCATCGCTGACCAAGCAGACCAAATGTCTTGAGCCATTGCAAAGTGCTGCCATCATTGTTTCATGATTACAAAAGCATCATGGGTAATATATACACGATGATTTTATGGACAAGGTTCTTAAAGAGCTAGACAAAGTACCCTGGGGTAAATTTGTCCTGAATGAGATTACTTCAGGTCAGTTCATGTCAAGGCTCCTTCCTTATGGTCTCAAGTAGAATCAGTTGAGTGGACAGTAGTATCATGGTCAGTGGGCCTGAAAGTAGTTAACAGGACAGTAGCATGATTGAGTTGCTGATACAATGCTCATGGATGGAAGATGGGAGTGACCATCAATCTTTCAGTGTTTTTGCAGCAAGAACAGTAATCATTCAGCAACAGCAACCACCTGGCAGCAACAGCAACCATCTAAATGCAACTCTGCAGCAACTTTTCAGGAAATATAGCTCTGACAGCAATTCAGTCTGATTATGACAGCCAATTCTAATGACAGCAACTGTTAAGCTAGAGTTTTTAATGAGACCCAGAAATAGATATTTCAAATACATCTGACATAAATTTGTAGAGGTTGGCAAGGCTGAACTGCAGAAGTTTCAGTGTGCTAGAAGGCATTCCAGGAGTTTGTTTTATTGCACACTTTATTAAACAATGTCGGGAGGGTGGAGGGGGAGTGAATAAAATATGTTCAATACATTGTTTGGATATTATCCACTTTTCGAAAACATGTAGGCAATGTATGGCATGACATCTTAAGTGGCATTAATGATACGAGTTCACTTGACAAAATAAACAAGCTACAATCCATGCCAACTGACCACACTGAACTACATTCAGCAACACTAGCAGACTATTCTACACAAACTACACATGGTAATTCATTGGCAATGGTTCACAACGATCAGGACCTGGAGGCAGAGACTCTCAATGAGATTCATTCAGGTCACTGCACATCAAGGCTTTCATCAGCTGGTCACAAGCATAGTCGGTTCAGTGGACAGTAGTATCATGGTCGACAGTCTGACAGCAGTTGGCAGGACAGTAGTATGTTCAGGGAGGTGTGTGGTCATTGGTTTCAGGTGAAATTGGGGGGAGGGGAGGGAGGGGGGGCAGCGAGTTACTACTGAGGAAGCTTTTTGGTAGATGTAGCATGAAGGCACAGATTTGTAGGATTAATGATAGTCTGTTTTCCCCTGTGAGGAGCTACTGACATATGTCATTTGTCCCTGGTAAAATAACCATCTCTTAGTACTTGTGCATGTTGTCTTTCTCATTTGTATCAATGCATAATGCTTTGTCGTTTTACTCAACTATCAAGGACAAAACATCATTATTCTAGCAATTATTCAGTCCAGCAATATTTACAAACAAGCAGACATTACAGGCATATTTTAGCATACATAGACAAACACCAATATTTCAACAACTGGTCAGTCCAGCAATATTTAAAAACAAACAGACATTACAAGCATATTTACACATACATAGACAAACACCAATATTTCAACAACTGGTCAGTCCAGCAATATTTACAAACAAGCAGACATTACAAGCATATTTTAACATACATAGACAAACAGCAATATTTCAACAACTGGTCAGTCCAGCAATATTTACAAACAAGCAGACATTACAAGCATATTTTAACATACATAGACAAACAGCAATATTTCAACAACTGGTCAGTTCAGCAATATTTTACAACAGACAGACATTACAAGCATATATAACATACAAAAGCAGTTTCCAACAAATGTAGCCACATTTCACCAATAAAAACAGCTGTACATAAATTAATCTACAGCAGCAACAGCAACCATGAAAAAAGAACAACTACAACATAATGTAATGACATGTAAAGTCATTTTGATTTTTTTATCTCATTAGAAAATATGTTTAAATTTATTTAGGGCAATCTACAAAGATAATAACATTGGATATTCTGCATTGCAGACAACAGACACCTGTCAGGGAACTTCAATGGTCATGATTCAATTGTCCCCCTACAGGGAACCCCTGCCCCCCACAACACAAACCCAAGCCACAGTCCTCACCCCCTGGGAGGCACCAGACAGACCTTGACTCTGTTACAACAAATCATTGAGATACGTCTCCAAACAAAACCAGCAAGACAAAACACCAATAGAGAATAAATGTGTTTAATTCCACAAAACAAATGACTCAAGACCTGGACTTTGAGTGCTTTTGTCCAAACCACAAAGGACATCAGGTCACTCCATCTTCAGATCCTTGACATGGGTTTGGTAGAACAATGGATGACTAAATATTTCTGATTTGCTACTTGAGTGGTTTTTGCAGCCTGGACAATAGACTGGCCATGATGCTACCATTAGTGTCCGAGTGTCTGTGCATCCCTGCCTGGAGCCATTCAGGTGTCTGTTTAGACACAAGTGATTAATGGAGTCAAACTGACATTTTTACAAATTGTTGAAAATTTAATTAAACCAAGCTATATGAGTATTTTAAAGAAATATGAAGTCTTCTCTATCAAATACATGATCACATTTGAAACCACATATTCTATCAATGCTTAAATATTTATGAAAATACATTTAAGATGGAATAATTTCACCTTTTGGTGATATTTCTTTTAGATCAAACTAATACTTTGGACAATTACATTTATTCTGACAAATCCTCAAGACCATTTAAATTTTCTCCATTTGGTGCAAATGAATTTAATTTGCTGTTTCACAGAAAAATGTTTAAATGGCATCTCATTTCCTCCACTTGATAAATGACTTGTAATCCAAGTTTTCAACCTGTGGTATTTTGATGGACATGGCTGTGCAGTGCTCTGTCTAATTAAAGTTTAAATCTCATTACTTAAAGCTGATGCTCTTCTGAGGACTGAGCTCTTCTAATTGTTCAGACATTAAATCAGATAGACGTCTCGTTATTCTGACATCTTGAAATGATGACAGGATTTTAGAGCTCATTTAGTTTGAAATTCAAAGTCATTAACCCCTTGGTAGGGAAAACAAAAGTTGAGCATTGTCTCTATCTGTATAAAGTGTGTATGCTGTGTACCCAAGCCTCTCCAATCACAACATCATCTCACACCCAAGCCCCAGCCACGACATCACCTCACACCCAAGCCCCAACCATGCATCACCTCACACCCAAGTCCCCTCCAAACCACGACATCACCTCACACCCAAGCTCCCCCAACCACATCACCTCACACCCAAGTCCCCTCCAAACCACGCACATCACCTCACACCCAAGCTAACCCAACCACAACATCACCTTACACCCAAGCTCCCCACTACCATGACATCACTTCACACCCAAGCTCCCCCAACCACATCACTTCACACCCAACCTGCCCCCACTCAACCACAATATCACCTCACAGCCAAGCCCCCACCCCATCACCACCACTCCCAGCCATGACATCACCTCACACCCAAGCTCCCCCAACCACATCACTCCACACCCCCCCCCCCCCCACCACAATATCACCTCACAACCAAGCCCCCACCCCATCACCACCACCCCCAACCATGACATCACCTCACACCCAAGCCCCACCTCACACCCAAACCCCACCTCACACCCTACCCAGACATCACCTCACTCCCCAGAACCAACCCAAAACCCACCCAGAAACATCACCTCACACCAAAGCCAAAAACCTGCAGAAGACATTATCCACCAACTCACACCCAAGCCACATCCAACAAGCATCCCATCATACACTT
The DNA here is from genome assembly GCF_037392515.1 of Haliotis asinina. Taxonomy (NCBI): domain Eukaryota; kingdom Metazoa; phylum Mollusca; class Gastropoda; order Lepetellida; family Haliotidae; genus Haliotis; species Haliotis asinina. The sequence continues at coordinate 3,777,986 of NC_090280.1, forward strand.
ATGCCCTCTCATGCACAACATTGTTCATCCCAGTCAATTGATGAAGGACACATACCTCTTTAAAGGACACCTAACCCTTAAATCAGAGATATCTGAACTAAAAGCCTGATTCCCCATCTTCCTGTTCATCATTCAACAACATTAGCCCTCGCATCATCATCGTGGACAATAAACCCACTGACAGGAGCCGCTGTAATAGGCTAGGCAGCAGTTGATAATCTCTCCCATTACTGACCTAATCTCCTCATTAATCACTCTCAGTCTCTTCTCCCTGTGATTACAGTGCTAATACAGTGATAATGTGGCGGGGATGGAGGTATGGGTAGGTAACAAGTCACAGGGACACGCCAGTTGGGAGGGGTCAGGTGTTTGATATAGGGGGCTGAGGGGAATTCAGTAAGGACACATTGTTTCAGGATGAAATAAAAAGTATTTTGCTTTCACTACTGGTTTTACAAAAGACAAAATCTTGGGGGGCATTTTGAATTTCAAAAACGTTTTTTGAGTGAGTGAGTGAGTGAGTGAGTGAGTGAGTGAGTGAGTGAGTGAGTGAGTGAGTGAGTGAGTGAGTGAGTGAGTGAGTGAGTGAGTGAGTGAGTGAGTGAGTGAGTGAGTGAGTGAGTGAGTGAGTGAGTGAGTGAGTGAGAGAGATCCACATGCAGCATGTGCAGCTGGAGATAAACAATTGCACGTTTGGTTGTGAGGTGGGAATTAAGACATGTAAATAAGTAAATACATAATTTATCATCACTCAAAGGACATCTAAGTGCTATTAAGAATATCTTAGGTCTGACATCAAACTACATGACTGAGAAAGTTTGAAATCCCAAAAATATTTTCACGAAGACTTTGTGCTGCCCTGCATCACCTGCAAAACCAACATAGCCACTAGATCCAGTTACTGCATTTTAAAATCCTTCCACCCCTCTACCCTCCCAACCCCAGAAATAAACATTTTTGACACTTATTAGTTTTGCTGTTTCTATTTCACAAAACCATGCATGTGATGCACAAATTCAACTTCTCATTTGTTTGGACTGGTATCAAAATACCAGCTATTGTGCTCTTTTGCGCCATCAAACCGATGGTCTTTTTTTTTCATAAACATATTTTTATTCATGAAAAATATAAATAACATGAATATGGATTGGCACAACAAGCCAAAGGCTTTTGTAAGTGCCTCTTCATTAACAATAATATCATACAATAAAACATTCATACAGTTCAGAGGCAATGAATTATTTCAGAAAAAAAGCAAAAGGAACAGTTATATCCACAAAGGCATGAGATCATTCATATTCGATGGTCTGGGCTGCACTTTCATGGACTTAGATGTTTGGCAACTGGTGGTCTGGGCTGTGCCTTTATGGATTAGGATGTTTGGCAACTGGTGGTAGTAAACTGCACCTTCATGGATTAGGATGTTTGGCAACTGGTGGTAGTAAACTGCACCTTCATGGATTAGGATGTTTGGCAACTGGTGGTAGTAAACTGCACTTTCATGGATTAGGATGTTTGGCAACTGGTGGTCTGGGCTGCACCTTCAGGTACTAGGACATTTGGCAACTGATGGTCTGGACTGCACCTTCATGGACTGGAATGTTTGGAAACTAGTTGTCTGGGCTGCACCTTCATGGACTGGGATGTTTGGCAACTGATGGTCTGGGCTGCAGTTTGGCAGTTAGACATTGTACTTTGAAATACATACTGAAGTGACATCCGTTCAAACAAGCCTTCATCTGTCCACATAGAGGTGCCTTTCAGACATGCTTACACCCCACACATTGCTGTTTAGCAGTTGTACATCATTCCAGTCTAACACTCCAATATGTGTATATATGAACTGCACTTATATACAATTTGCGTCTGTCTGATAACTTTATGTTTTGCCATATCTTAAGTATTCTAAAAGTCACATGGTCCAAAACAGCCCTTATCATTCTTTTCGTGTTTTATGACAAAAATACAATGTCTGAATATATTCAGGAAGCAATGATCTATTATGAGACATGAGAGCTTGTGTCATGATAACCTACTGACACAAGCCTCTGATGTTTGTGGGTTTATATCAAACATGGCAGACAATGTCAACAGTAGGCGTCGCTCTTGACATATTTGGACGACTGTTGACAAACTTGAGAATCAAAGTGTGGCAGATAAGCCCATGATTATCACAGACTGGTTGTCTCCCAGTGTTGGTGGACAGATGTGTTATGTTGTAACATCACTCAAGGAACATGGACTTTGTTCTATGAACAGACACAGTGTGAGTGGCTGAGTGAGCGATTGAGCGGTTGAGCTACCTAATGTTGCCACACCATTGGAACCAAGTCTGCTAATGAAAGAATTTGAACAGTTAAGAAACCCCTTTGATGTGTGTTTCAAGTTGAAATATACACCTTCACTACATATGCAGCATGGCAACAGCTCACAGCATGTGCCTAGATTTGTGCAAGATATTTCAACACTCCTGTCATTAAGATACAGCTTTTATTATTTTCTGTTGTGATAAGATTAAAAACTTATTTCACAAGTTTGTTCTCAAAACATTTAGTGTACTTGATAAAATTTCACTTTAATCTTTCAACATTTTTGCCATCAAAATACAGCTTATAATATTTTCTGAAGTGATAAGATGAAAAACTTATTCACAAGTTTGTTCTCAAAACATTTAGCATACTTGATCAAATGGTGCTTTAAACTTAATAAGGGAGTCCCCACGCCATGAAGTAATCAGTGGTCACATATCTAAAATTTATCTAAACTATGTATGAAATATTTAAAAAGTTCTGCAGTTATTTTGATTGGTCAGGAGAAGCTGCAAGAAGTTAAATCTACTTCAGATATGCAGAAACACCATTCTCGAATTTCATTCTTCATAATCTGTAATATTTGGGATTTCACTTTCTCAGTAAAGTACAAATTCTAGTACTTTTGGGGTTGAGTCTCATCTGGGATTTGAACCCTCACCCTCAGAGTCAGGCACCTAATCGCCAGCACACAAAGTCAGCCGCCTAGCCTGCTCAGCCACTGCGACTATTAAGCTGTTAATCACTAGAAGAGAACTATTTTGTTGTAAATACAAAAATATTTTTCGTTCCAAAGAATCAAAAGATCACATATTTGGAAATTATGAAAATGTTTTCAAATGAAATGTGTTTACTATTCAAATGAGTGAAAGAACATTTGATTTTGTATATAATACAGTAGAAAATTTGTGGTCATTGAGCAAACTAATTCAAATGATAAAATATGGTATTTTGAAAACATTATACATAAGATTTATCTTGTCATTTCTATTCTGATAAAGTTGATCACTGGATTATTTGGTCCAGACTGGATCGTTCAGTCTAGACTCAGTTATTGACATGTATCATTGTACCTCAGTACTGTAGATCAATATTCAGGCTGTGGATCACTGGATTGTCTGATTCACACTCGGTTACATACAGACTACCATCATATAGCTGGAATATTGCTGAGTTCAGCATGCAACAACAAACTAACAAATGAAATCTTTCTGATGAGAAATGTATGTTGGGACAGCAGTCCACAAAATACTGAAAATGCCAGGGGTCCCTCTGAACTTGCATGAGTCAACAGTTTGAGTTTGAACCCCACTTGTTCTGAGAGCTTGTACTGAGTATGTTAATAATAATGTACATCAAAGGAGTGCTGATAGCTAGCATTGTTACATTGAGAGGCAAGTTGTCGACAACCCAGGGAGTTGTCAACACATTACCTCTTTGGTATATCAGGCTATCTTGGAAATTTTAATGAAATGATTTCCTGAAGAGAGATAAGACATTGCTGGTTCACATCACTGGTATTTCCTAAACCAAGCCCACTGACTTAATACAGACTAACTATGGGGAATGTTGGGATATCTGGAGGAGACACCACGGATACAGATATTGCCATCCATTGGTGGTATATACCTTCTCAGAAGCTGAACTGGCCAACACTGTGAGATTTTACTCACTAAATATCCAACATCAGCATAAGTAGAACCATGTATGAATGGTTAGTAAGTGTATTATCTTTAATATGATGGTAAACCCTGATGTCATCGTCATCATTATCCTCCTCCTCATCATCATCATCACTATCATCATTTCTAAAGGACATATCATGGATCACATCACCATTTGGACATTTGTAAATAAAGCAGGAGCACTCCCTAAAGTATTGCAGATCTTATCAGTATCATGAAGCTGCCACTACACTTCCATTTCAGAAACTGGTAATGACATAATTCCTGAGGATCAACTATTCACACTTCTCATTCAAACTAAATCTTTTAATTTGTACAAAGACACCAATTCAATTCAAGTAAAACTATTTCAAATACAAGTGTTCCCTGTAAAACCATATCAGATTTCAGCCCTGGAATCCCACCGGTCTCTGGCCTACTGAAGTCAAATATAACCACTCTAATGTCCTTCCCTTGGGCCAGAACTTTACAAAAGTTGACTGACCAAATTGCCAATTCCTCCCACCAGAACCTCCCTGTGCACTTCCACAATGCCATCACAGAATCAGATTTCAGATTAAAACCCTCCCACACAGCCCCAGGTACAATTAGCTCTCTCGAACTCTTTCACCCTCAGTAACGGCCAAACATCAATTTGTGTGGTCAGCCCTTGGCCATTGTCCCTGTTGCATAACTTCAGCTGGTCTCTGCACCACTAGACACTTCCTCTGAAATTTCAATGCTATCAGATTCCCATATTAGTCAATAAAACACACCTCAGACCGATGTAATCCTTTTTTCAACCTCTCTATCATGTATTGGGTGTTTTCCCAAACAGCGAGCTGCAGACTTGGGTTTATCAAAGACTTAATTCCACTTGTCAGATGGAGGATTTCATTCGGTGGAACCTACTCTAAGTTCTGCTGGATTACAGTGTGTGTAATGTTATGCAATGGAAGGTAAATACACAGGACAATGCATGACATCTGTAGACAGGCCATGCATTGTAAAAGAAAACAAAACGGTGGTTCGTAATCCTTGGATCTGCGTTTGCTTCATGTGTAGAGAGTGTCATTAGAAAGTGTCATCTATTGAGGTAAACATGTCAATTACAGAATCATGTTTACCTTTTAGCCAACAATACTATTATCCAGACAACTTATCATTGGCTCAAGAGAACTGTTCACTTCAGAACTTTACCTTCATACATGCTCTCTAATGAGAATGTTTAACTTAAAAAGAACCCAAATTATGAACATTCAGAAGTGTTTCTTAAAAATCTCAAAATACTTAATTTGGAGTTCAAGTTCAACCATGTATGTTCCATACATCAGGAAAAATATGTAGTGTTGATCACACACAAAAGACAATACTACCTGTCCCCTATCTGCTTGTACTTGTACATAAACAATTATTTGCTCCAAGTGTCTGTGAAGGCCTTGAGTGATGCTCCTCCCAAGCCCAACTTCATCCTTCTGGGAGATCACTACCTACACGCATAAAGGTCAGTGGCATATTGTTTCGGCCAGAAGACTACAACTGTTGAAAAGTGTATCTGCTGGGTTTCAAAGATAACATTTTCACAGTTTTGATCAGATGAGATCTGACAGAAATATCAACTGTGTATATTTCATAGAGCCATATACTTCAGTGCGAATCTGTTCTCTGTGATATAAAGAAATTGCCAAATTAACCTTTTCAAGACCTTTCTGTACCAGGATTTGAGATTTTGGAGTCCTGATTTGAAGATTTATTTAATTTAAATCCTACGTCAACAAAAACAGAATTCACATTTGTACTTTTGGAATTTCAAAAGCATGTTTTTGACAAGCAAGTTTTTCTAGTATATGGGCTCTATGACTCATGGTATTTGTTGTTCTATCTTTCCACCTCACTTCGTCCAATTACTTTTCACCAATTACCTGTTGTTGTTGTTGCTGTTGTTGTTGCTGTTGTTGTTGCTTGTCACTGCATACACATCTTTAATCACTTGTCTGCAGTCACACTTAGCAAAAGTTGTTGTCCATAACAGTCGTGTGTTTCCGTGTTGATTCAGCTGCATATAGGTGCCACTAAAACTACCAGACTTGATAATTTCCTTGTTTGGTGAGTAGTAATTAAGTTTGTATGTGTGCATTCCCTTCTTTGTTTCAGATATCTGAGTGACAGATCCATGAACCGTTTATTTACAATTTTAAATATATTTCATCTATGGCCTAGTCTCCTCACTTCCCATATTGTTTCCATATTATTGTACTTCATGTTTTCAAATATTAATTGTTTAAGATAAAAATAAATAAAATTGTTATAATGTGCAACATTTATATGTGCAATGTATCTGTATATCTTTGTATGAAAAGTGTTTATATCTGCAGTATATGCAATGTACAATGCAATAAATTTCATATCTTATCTGATCTTATCTGATCTTATCTGATCCTACTCATTGCCTTGCTTCAGTTCCCTGAATAAGCCGATCAAGAAACAAATATATAAAGCAAACAAAATTTCTCTGGTACTATTCTACCATGTCCACATTCCTCTGTTGTAAGTCCAGAACATTGTTTGATAAACAGGTTTACTTGCAATTGTCCTGCAAATAACCAAATGTAATCTGCAATCCTTAAAAAAAAAACCAAACATAGATTGTATTTACAACGATTTATTTAGGTCCAGGATATTTTTCACATGTGTTTCTCTTCTCCATTCTTAGGTCGAGAGATTCATTATTTTTTTTAAATCCCTCCTACAGATGAAAATGTTTGTGTGGATAACACCAATCAGTTGTTATCCATATCGCTGTTGTTTGTTTACAGTTGCGTGTCAGGATTAATTAGGCAAGCCTGTCAGTGTGATAGGATGGCAAAACACTGTTGTCTGTTTCCATAGTATCAGCATCAAAAACACTCCCCAGACTGACAATATTTATGTGAAATGGATACTGTCCCTGAATGAAGTCAGTTGGTTTACATATGCTTGTCAATTACTGATGGAGTTATTGAAACCACTATCACATCCTACATATTCACTTGTTATCAGTCAGTCAGTCACCTCCAGCACTCAGATGGTGTAAAGTGGGAGTACATTTTGCGGTGGTAGTCTCAGAAGTATAGAATCTCAACCAGAGCCATGATATTTGCCATGCATTACCACACTGACATGTAATCATGTTGTTCTTGTAACTACAGTACTTATTACAAAACAGGCAAAAAATTGAGACTGCATCTTCCACAAAGTCCACACAACATTCAACATGTCTAGCTTGACCACAGCTGATTATATCATGAATATCTACAACAGCTAAGAGTGAGTGAGTCAGTTTAGTTTCATGATACTTTTAGCAATACTGTAATCTGTCGTACAGACCCTGAAGTATATATATCCAAGCAAGCCCACGCAAGTCTAGAAAATGTGGCAAGTCTAGATTTCCATAGCTTCCGAAAATGAAGAAAGTCCCAGGGCTCCATTTCATTATATTATTTTTTTTTCACTATGAACGTTTTTTTCTGTAAAATATGTTCATTTCAGAGACTAGCTGTTAGTCTAGCAATATTGATGGAGACCCCCTGATGGAGACCCCCTGATGGAGGTCCTCGGCTTCCACAGCAGTTCTCTAATGTCAGGAATAAAAGATAACGATTTTCTATGGCAAATTGACCAATAGATTTCACTGAACTTCAACAAAAGGATAAAGACATCTTCCTCCCCTCCAACTCCCGATCACAAGCTGCCTCCCACAACACAGCAATATAACAGGCTGCATGTCCGGATGAACGAGTCACTTATTTACTGTGTGTTACAATCTCACAAAGAACTAAGCTTTGATTAAAGACATCAAAGAAATGAAACAAATTTGAAACTTTTTTCAAGCATTATCCAGTTGGATGTCATTTTTGTGTAAGAGCTGTAAACGTTTAATTTGAGTATTGAAAATGTGTTACTTAAGGATTGTGAATGTTTTGTTGAAGTACTGTACATTGTATTTTAAGAAGGTCATAAAGTATATCGATGTCAGTGTTTCTTTGTATCCACATGCCAACTACAAAGTGAAAGGAGATCACCAACACTTCATTCATTCATTCATTCATTCATTCATTCATTCATTCATTCATTCATTCATTCATTCATTCATTCATTCACCAGTTATGCTGTTTGGGTCACTGTTGATGCAGGTACTTGCATTGATATCCCAAGTGTCAGAAACCAGCTTTTCTGATACCCCCATGCCAACAAGAATTTAATCTACAGGCTCAAGTGCATTCTGACATTTGTGTGATAATAATCAATCTGGAAATATACAAGCACCAAAGGATATATGTGTATCTACATTCATATAAACATGTACACGCCAGATAGGTGTTTTCAAACACTGGTCTTGTTGTGTCAAGGACCTACCTCAGGACCTACATGTATCCACACTCATATAGACATGTACACACCAGAAAGGTGTATTCAGACACTTTTCTTGTCGTGTCAAGGACCTACCTCAGGACCTACATGTATATATATAGACATGTACACACCAGAAAGGTGTATTCAGACACTTTTCTTGTCGTGTCAAGGACCTACCTCAGGACCTACATGTATATATATAGACATGTACAAACCAGAAAGGTGTATTCAGACACTTTTCTTGTCGTGTCAAGGACCTACATGTATATATAGACATGTACACACCAGAAAGGTGTATTCAGACACTGGTCTTGTGTCAAGGCTAGCGAGTCAAATTTTCATTGGCCACACTGACGGCCGATTTTCCACATGCCTAATGTGTCTACTCCCATGACACTTGGTTTGAAGATTGCTAAAAGTGGGATAAAGCAATACTCGCTCACTTACTGTGTGATGGGAAACACCATGTTAAACCCTTTCCGTTAATCATGAGTCTGTGTCAAGTTCAGCGATGGGAACTGCTGGACTCTGATGTAATGAAACAACTTCACTGTCTGCGTAGTTACATAAATGTAGATATATGACATGCATTTGTGCACAGAAGTATCAGGACATGCATGGATTTATTCCTTTTAAACACAGAATCTGCTGACCCTCAAAATTGGAAAGTTAAATTTGTAAATAGAATGGTTATACTGTTGTAACAAACACGCCTTAACACTCACGTTGATGTCAGGATGTCATTCTGAATTTAAGGTATATTATTCTCAAATCACATTTAATGCACATATTCCAGATGTTTAAAAAAATTATCAGAACACCATGCTTGTAAAAAGCTAAAATATTTTTATAAAGAATGAAACATATATTATTGTAAAAATAGAACAAAACAGGTTTTGTTTGTACATGAAAATTTAACTACTGGTCAGAAATTTCTTGCTTTTCAGCAAGTTAATTACTAATAAGTTTAGTAAGAAGTCAAAATGTCTTACATTTGGGTTATAATAACTACAATACTTCTAAAATTTCAAGTGATGTTTACAATATGAGTCTGGAATACACAAAAATCCTTCTAATTTTGTCACATTTTTTTCTACATTTTCTATTTTGAAGCTTGTCTGTAAAGAAAAGAAAATATTAGTTCTAAGCTCCAACAAAGGATAATACACAAAATCAAACAGGCAAAAAATAAAATATAAATGTAAAAAATATCTGTCAAAATGTAATAACTTTGTAAATTTAAAAACTGTTACCAAATAACTAACTGATCTTCAAAGATTAAACTTTCAACTGGTGCTTGTTTCAAGTCCTTTACAAGTTCCGGGGCCCATTGTGTCATATCCCATTACTGTCAATACCTACACTGATTGACCGTAATAAATGACCTGCTGCTATTCCCCTGACCACTGATCTGCAATAATTGACAGCTATCAGCAACTGTGACATGGGGATGAACCAGCATCAGCATATGTTGATGGAGATGGGAAGCAGAGTCTTTCAACAGTTTTTGCTCAATTTAGTTTTATTGGCGTCTGTTTGTCAAAATATGTCTTTGATGTGAAGTTCGTTCATGATTCTGAGAAAACTACTGTTTCATCTAGCATCAAGTCAAATATCATTTTATACATATTTCAACTTTGAAATCTGATTTTGATGGGGGGTCTTTGTGGAATGGACGTTAGATTGATGGTAAAATTTGAATCATCTAATTAAGTAAGGGCTTTTGTTCAAGGTTTCTTTGTTGTTCAGGGAATAAGAAAAGAATGATTTAATCTTGTTCTTTGATTGGGTTGAAGTAATCATTACATCACAGTAGCCCATCGGAGGGGAAAGGTACTATATCAAACTCTATTTGTCAACAGTCTAGCAAGAAAGAACTTGTAGTCTCACTCACAGACCCTAGAGAATATAGGTTTATAATTACTTACTTTCATCTCCTCTCACCTCCACCAGCCTACTTTGGTGTACTTTCTTCACAGGAATATTGGATGTCTGAAAATAATTATGTTTATTGAACTGAGCACATAACATTATTGTGGAGATAAAGTGGTTCTCTAGCAAACTTTGTACAGAATGTTTATTTCTTAAAATATGAAGAGCATGCATGAATGACAGGTTCTACTTTATTCCAAACAGTTTGTAACAGTACAGATTCTAATACTTTTTTGAGTGTAGTCCCACACCCTGATAGTTAGGCACCTAATCACCAGCACACAAAGTCAACCGCCTAACCTGCTCAGCTACTGAGACTTCCACAAATATGAAGTTGGACAACTGGTAGTCTAGACTGTGGGTTTTGTGTACCCCTCAGATAAGTGTAAATTGGCATGGCTCCCGCGTCCGAAAGCTATGATTACACCATGCCATATAAGTGGTCAAATGTAACATATGTTCTATTTGGGACTACACTTACTAACACTAATCAGAGGGGTACAGAGAGTATGCTGCAGGTTAGGCACAATAAACTAACACACTTCCAGCTGTGTGAACAGAGACAATGTGGACCTAAGTATCTTGTCCAAGGACACTACTCAAATGTGCCCATCTCCAGACCGCACGTAGATGCCTCCACCGAGGATAACGTGTATATATATGCAAATTCATAATTCTGTGGTATTGCTACTTAACTTTCATCAAATATGATTTCAGTCTTTTACCATATGTAATTCTGTGAGTGAGTGAGTGATTCTGAAAGTTATACAGCACTGCTATGAACACAATGCTATTATCTCCACCACATCAATGTACAGATCAAGATGAAAGTGTGTATCCCTTTAATTATAGAGTATTGATAGCTGATGCTATCGACCCCTGATGTACCTGGCCAGCCCACATGATCATCAGAGGATTTGGACCACCGATAATGACCCTCAGACATTGATCCCGATGATCCCCGGCACTGGGGATGAGCTCCCTCTTGCAGTTCCCTAAAACCCCCAGCATCTTTTAAAGCTTGATAATTGTACCTGCGTGTTTGTCTCCTGGACCCCACTGAATATGTAAAAAATTAAACCAGCTCAAGCCTAGAATGACTGTGCAAGTCTAGACTCAGTGTATGACATAATGCCCATCAGACTGCCCCAAACTGGCTAGATTTCTGATGGATGGTCTAAATTTACACTTTAACAGCTCGATGGTCTGGTAAAAGTTTGAGATCTAGTTTTAGATGTCTGGTGAGGCTTTGGGCTTATTTCATGTACTGCTTGATCACCTTGGCTTCAAGCTCCAGGCTGTTTTATGTTCATTGACCTATATTTCTAAATAAGATAAGTGTATGTTTGCAGCTATATGCAAGTGGTTAGTTGGTTTGTTGTCTAACGGTGGGTCACTGGCTGCTGTGCCTGCCCTAGATGCACATGTCTGGGGTTCATTCCCCACCTGTTTATCTTCTGTTACAAGTTTAATGCTGCTTTGTTAGATCTGATTCAGAAACTTGTCAATGGTAGAGTGTATGCATTGGGTTAACACTACTTTCAACTCAGCTAGTTTTATGTGGGCAGCTTGATCAAGGATGAAAGTATTTAGAAGAAATCTATGTCACAAATGTCTACAACTCTCATTAATTAATTACCAATCCTTAAAATAAAGAGCAAATACAAAAAAAGTAGTGTTTGATGGAATATAAAGGTCTTATGTTAATGACAGACATGGTGGATACTGTCTGAGACATACACTGAGACAGACAAGGTGGATACTGTCTGAGACATATGCTGAGACAGACAAGGTGGATATTGTCTGAGACAGCACAAGACATGATTGATGACTCTTGACCATCAGGGTCATCATGGACAAAGCCCGCACCTTGCTGCAGCATGTCAGGAGGTGACCATTACATCCAGGTATTGATGTCACTCACATCCTGAACACAGCTGGCTTCTCAGGAATCCATAATCCGATTTTCTGATTGTAAAAATAACATAAAATGAAATGAAAGAAATAGACAGGTCTAATATTGCTTGGATCACTATTGCACTTATATCCCACAGTGTCAACTTGTGTGAGTGAGTGAGTTTTGTCTAGTGATGGTTCGAGGAGTATTTAAGTCACATGATTCATGTCTCCCTGAAGTGGCAAGACAGCACAAGCCTGAGATACGTGCCACACAAATAGAGGGGACAAACTTAGGAACCTGATTGTGGTCATCTGGGATTCTAACTTACAATCATTGGCTTCTAGTTCTGCAGGGAAACAACCCTGCACCGTATATAACTGGTCACAGTTACTGAATCAAGTTGTCAACTCTATGTTCTGATGCTTCATCCCATATCATCACACTAATCAGGTGGGTGTGGCCTCCAGCATGCTGTGGTGTTTACAGTATGTCTAAAACACATAGCTGTGTGTTGCACAAGGCACATAGCAACCCAGTGTACCGCATATTCTCTAAAAGCCTGCCACCAGTATTTGTCAGACATCACTGCTAGGGATGATAACTTGTGATTCCGAGAAAGTTGTCACTCTTGACCTGAACTCTGACCGTCCTTGACATCACTGGCTCGCTGATGTTTTCTGGCAAATCAACTGATAGTCAATGAACGACAACCCAAATCTCCATCATTACTCTCAATGGCACGCCAATATTCCAATCCACCTCGCAATAATTTTCAATCAGCAGTTGTAAGTTGAGGAAACTCCATATTTGCTAAACAACATTAAAAGCAATTGATTTGCCAAGTTAATGAGCTATTAAGAACAGTTTACTGAAACTTGATAGTTGTTTAATGATGGGTACATATGATGCTCATCTTGATCACGGCATGTTAATATCTAAAATCAATGCATGGTGCGTCTGAAGGGTCAAAATAATGATTGAAATATAATTATGATATGGACATTAATGACAATACAGGGAGTAAGAACCCTGGGTGTTGCGATATTTTTTTCCATGTGTATATATCAGGGACCCAGTGTGTTACAGAACCAGTGCATAAGACACACAGTGTGTGTTAGATATTTCTCCCTGCTCTTCATCCTAAAGACCAGTTGTCTGTTTCAGAAAGTGGTTGTATAAAAGACTCCGATTGTGTTAGAGGTGTCTGTTTTAACAGAGACCAGACTGTATGAGAGATTTGGGCATCTACATCTTCCTGTTCCTCTTAGAGCCTTGACTGCTATTTTAGACATTTACTAGAGGAAATACGGTATTAATCTATGTTGCACCATGTAACTATCAGGAGAAATGTCAGTCCTGGACAGATCATCATAACACATGTATACAGACTGCTGTAGTCAGTCTGAAGAAGTTCTACCCCAGCATGTAAACTGATCATACCTCATTAGATAGCATGGATGATCATCAATCTGAAAAACTCAAGAAACTCAACTAGGATCGTCAGTTGAATCTACAAGCAAGTGCTTGGTGTTGACAAATCTGCTGGAATTCAGATTTTGAACAACAAATCAACCCTACATCAGCAATTGTCTGGCCTATTCACAAGCCAGACTTTGAAGTAGGTAGGTTTTATATGGACCCTGTGTAAGAATTCTCCTAACACAAAAAAGTCCACCGGGTTACACTAACATCCAGTCTCTGAAATGAACATATTTATTTATTGACACACTGATAAGATATCAAACATAAAAATACCAATATCCCTAACTTACTTTGCCCAGTATATTTTACTGAAAAACAGATTCCAGAATAATAACCATGAAATATGACGGAAAGGAGCCTAGAGACTTTCTTCTTTCTCTGACAGAAGCTGTGGAAATCTTGTCTTGCATGGGCATCCTAGGATACAGTTGTTTCAGGGTGTACATGGCAGACTAGGGGTGAGTAACCAGCAGTGACTAAATCACAGCACTGGCTGAGTTCACACATGGGCACCATGTGCAAAGACAGTCACTGGGTGCTAAACCAAAAACATTAAACTCTTGTTCACTCACACACTCACTCACTCAGCCAATCACTCACTCCTCATTTCGGATTGGTCACTTCACCATTGTAGTAGTCCATCCGAAAGGTCAGTGGGATCCTAGCCACAGGTGTTGGGGTGCAGTAGTATCACTGTCACCCTGGCTTTCATACATGATTCTTCACAGCTTATAATGGTTCCTTTGATTCCTTGATATGGAGCATACACAGTTACCTGCCCTTGAGTGTTCAGATGTCTGTTCTCTTGTGAGAGGACTTTGTTATAAATGAATGTCTTATATGTATGCCTATCTTCAGTTTAAACATTTTGAGTGCAGTATGATTGAAACTCTTAGGCAGATAAAGTTTGTTTTTAAGGACCTGTCCTGTACATATACATGTATTAAAGAAGGCAAATGTAGCAAATTATGTATTCAGAAAATCATAAATGTCCAACCGAAGATTGCACTTATACTACATTAACAAAATGAAAATGTTCTTCGGTTTGAAAAATGTAATATTTTTCATCATTGTTTAATGTTGAAAGTAAACGCTGCCATGCTGAAAATAACCAGCTGCTTGCTAACCTTGCCCTAGGAGGAGACAACCCACAACACCTGTTTCCTGAATACCACTATCAATCAAAAGCAGGTTTCTGGGCACAAGCAGAGTGATTGGCTGATTTAATTACTGTAGCGCCCTCTAGGCACAGACGAGGGAGTAAAGGAGTAAAATTGTGATGATATGACTAAAGCATCAATCACTGGATCAAACAGAGGGCATGTGTAGTTGGATGTTTCGGATCTCTAAGTGGTAAAGTCTATGAAAGGTCAAAGCTAGCGACTTGTACCCTTTGGCTAGATACTCTCCTGGAAGAAAGGCAATAATACAAGGGGATTACTGAATGAACTACATTTTTGACTCATTCACTAATATATGCCTAGTGAAACAAGTAAGGGAACATATGTCTGTTTCTTCGTTCCGATGCATTGAGGGTACATTCTGAGACTCAATAATGTAACACCGCCATGAAGAAGTGTTTCCTTATCTTTTTCAAACACATGAGAAGAGAACAGACTAAACAAAACAAAATTTAAGCCAAAATTCAATTATTAATGATCTGATAACAAATATTTGTTTGTGGTGTTGACTAAGTATGTAATGTTATATTTCTCAATTCCCAGCTATATTTGTATGGTTCTGCCAATTGAAATAGAGGCAAGCAAGACTGAAAATATTTACCAGCTCTTGATACCTGCACAATAGTGTGTATTGTGCGCATGAGAATGTATCACCTTGTTCATAGCATTGCATCTTCAACACTCTGCTTGGCCTGTAAATCCTTCCTAATCATTATCAATGGCTGCATGTGACAATGACAATATATAACATATAGTCAGTGAGTGAGTGAGTTTAGTTTCTGAGTTACGTTTATCGCACCCAACAATGTTCCAGCTATGTGGCAGCAATGTTCCAGCTATGTGGCAGCAATGTTCCAGCTATGTGGCAGCAATGTTCCAGCTTTGTGGCAGCAATGTTCCAGCTATGTGGCAGCAATGTTCCAGCTTTGTGGCAGCAATGTTCCAGCTATGTGGCGGCAATGTTCCAGCTATGTGGCAGCAATGTTCCAGCTATGTGGCAGCAATGTTCCAACTATGTGACGGCAATGTTCCAGCTATGTGGCAGCAATGTTCCAGCTATGTGGCAGCAATGTTCCAGCTATGTGGCGGCAATGTTCCAACTATGTGACAGCAATGTTCCAGATATGTGGCGAGAGTCTGAAAATAATGGACTCTGGAGCAGACAATCCAGTGATCAACAGCATGAGCATTGATCTACACAACTGGGACACAATGACATGTATTAAAAATTCAGCAAGCCTGACCACGCAATAACGTTAGTTGTCCCTTATGACAAGCATGGGTTACTGAAGGCCAATTCTAACCCCGATCTTGCACAACATAGAAGTGATGTGTGTTTGAAAATTTTAAAATGAATTTCATATACAATAAGCAAACTCAAAGGGTCAACTAAATTCGGTTTGTTACAACAATAGTTCATTGTACCCAGTTTGAAAAAAACCGACAGCAAATGGTCAGGATTAAAAGATTTGTTCACTATTCCCATCAGTTCACTGTCATAAACTTACTTACTGTAAGTAATCGCAATGAAGGAAGTTCCAAACCGCTTAAATGATTCTGCCAAATTACTGTATTTGTGGAACAGCTTCCAGTAATTACTGTCTACAGATAGATGTAGGTAAATAGATCACAGAGACTGATCTTGGTGTAGGATAGGGAATGAGTGGGTCTCACATTCTGTACATATCAAACATTCGCACTGAACAAGAGAGGGGGCTTTCAATGAATGGAGGTGTTCATTGGAGGGGTAGTTGGAGGCGCGGGGTTGGGGGTGTGGGTTTGGGGGTGTGGGGTTGGGGGTGTGGGTTTGGGGGTGTGGGGTTGGGGGTGTGGGTTTGGGGGTGCGGGTTGGGGGTGTGGGTTTGGGGGTGTGGGGTTGGGGGTGTGGGGTTGGGGGTGTGGGTTTGGGGGTGTGGGTTTGGGGGTGTGGGTTTGGGGGTGCGGGGTTGGGGGTGTGGGTTTGGGGGTGCGGGGTTGGGGGTGTGGGGTTGGGGGTGTGGGTTTGGGGGTGTGGGGTTGGGGGTGTGGGGTTGGGGGTGTGGGTTGGAGGCGCGGGGTTGGGGGTGTGGGTTTGGGGGTGTGGGGTTGGGGGTGTGGGTTTGGGGGTGCGGGGTTGGGGGTGTGGGTTTGGGGGTGTGGGTTTGGGGGCGCGGGGTTGGGGGTGTGGGTTTGGGGGTGTGGGGTTGGGGGTGTGGGTTTGGGGGTGCGGGGTTGGGGGTGTGGGTTTGGGGGTGCGGGGTTGGGGGTGTGGGTTGGGGGTGTGGGTTGGAGGCACGGGGTTGGGGGTGTGGGTTTGGGGGTGTGGGGTTGGGGGTGTGGGTTTGGGGGTGCGGGGTTGGGGGTGTGGGTTTGGGGGTGCGGGGTTGGGGGTGTGGGTTTGGGGGTGTGGGTTTGGGGGCGCGGGGTTGGGGGTGTGGGTTTGGGGGTGTGGGTTGGAGGCGCGGGGTTGGGGGTGTGGGTTTGGGGGTGTGGGGTTGGGGGTGTGGGGTTGGGGGTGTGGGTTTGAGTGCATGTGTATACTAGACTGTCTCAGTGACTGTGGCCATGTATCTGGAGGATGCCGTGGCATAATTTTTATCATATATAATATACTAGTGTAATATTATATATAATATTATTTTATAAATGAAATTCAGATCTAATATTGGTCTCACACCATCATGAACATCTTTGTGAAACAGAACCATGTTTTATCATTGCAACAGAACTATATATTTACAAGCCCTTTAATGTTTGATGAGATATTGTTAATGTTTAATCTAGTCTGAGCAATAACCGAAAGTAATGCATTCACATATATATGATATACCTGGAGAACTCAAAACCAAGAAACCATATTTAACATACTCCAACTTCAGTCTTGAATTTTTAGGCAAGTCTGGCATCTGTTCTGTTAAATATAAGTTCAAATTGGATTTATTTTTAAATTTGTAGAAATATATTTTAAACTAAGACAACTCTCATTTTTATGACCAAATGTTAGTCCAGATGACAGATGACATGTCTGACCACTGACCAGTGCGTCTATTCAGGGTATACAGTCTGACCTTAGACCTTCTGTCCCTGGTACCATGACTCAATGAACTGTAAACAACCCTCAACCACCTCTCAATCTGACCACAAAGCAGAGCCCTGGTGGAGGGATATCGTCTGTGAGGCATTTTAAATGGCATCAATAGCACGAATCAACAAGCACTGAACACATAATGATCAACATACATTCTTCATTTAGCATAATACCCATATGACTGTATCAGTAGTATAGGGAATGGCGAGAAAAACCGGTAGAGGGTACACCTTTGCTCAGAAGCTTCAGAGTATAGCTAATTCTGCTACCAGCATATATATTCAACAAGACCCTTTCGATAAGACCATTTTTAGGCTGCTTCCAATTACTCCCAATTATAGTGTATTCCCAATTAGAGCTATGCGGGTACATAGACATAGAAATATGCCAGGAACCAAGCTCTCGCGAGAAGCATATACCGAGATCCGATCGGGTCGTTTGTCCATTCGGGAAGCGAAGAGGAAGTATCACATATCGCAAGCTCGATACACACGAATCCGAGGTGGTATAGACAAGCCCACAACTCCCGATATATCCGAAGAATTGGAGGCCCTGCTGCAGAAGTGTCGCCCCATGTTGCTTTCCGACCGAGAGAAACAAATCCTGGAGCAATCGGGACACACCTTCTACGAACACTACCAGATCCCCAAACAGTTTCTCGAACTCTACTTGCTGTGCTTTCGTCCACTAGTAGAAGCCGGCAAAATAGTTGATTTCGTCTACATCTACCCACCCAACCAATTTCGACCCTCGGCGGGCAAACTCCGAATCATTCTCGCTGATAACTGCTATCCGGGCCCCAAGGACAGACACAACCGATGCACCGACTGCCTAGCCACTCTATCGGAACTGCCTGCTCTCTTCGGACCCGACAACTCTACGTGCAAGTGTGGTGCCACCGACCACTGCGTCGACAGCAAGAAATGCATTCTCTGGGAACAGAAAGCGATAGACTACACACCCCAGGAGCGACTTCCACTCGAGGTTCCAGAAGAGATCGAGGTTGGCAGCTGTTGTGTGAATATAGAGAACCTATACGACAACGCCTGCCTTTTCTGGAGCATAAAATACGCACTCCTCATCAACAAATTGATGGACCGTTGTACGTGTAAGGAGAAAGAGTCTTGTATCTTATGGCGGTTATCGGAGAAAGCAAAGGTACCACAGGGGCGGGGTAATATTTGGCATACCCCATTACCCGACTATGGTGGACCCAAGCATATGGAAGTAGCACCCCCTCCATGCAGCGAACACAAAAAAGCTGCGAACGTCCCAGAAGGAGTCTACTTATGCAAAAAGTTTGCTGTAGCGGGACACGAAGGGAAGAACCGGCTGTTATTGCTACTCGATCCCCCGACTGGGGAAACGATTCCAGTCTATGGCTACAAGATACGAGAAACGATTCGGGCTGCCGGGGGAATAGAACGCCTACGGTTAGTGCGGGAACCGTTTCTATGCAAGCTCGGTAAAATCTGCTACTCACCTATATCAGAAAAGAAAGACGATAGAGAAATCGAATTACTGCTTCCAGACATTGGACGAGAATAGGTCCGGCAGCTCACCTAGTATTTTGGTAGATGCAGTCGTGGGCTTACAAAGGACGAATACTTATCTAGGCTAGTTTTTCGTATTCCAACTGCTTTTCGTGGTACCCTACTACTTTTTTCCCCTCAAAAAACAACACTCTACTGCATAATGAAGGGATCCCCACGTTTCGTCTTGGGTGTTTCTACCTTCTCGGTCGGTATGTGCACTGATTTGCTGTGCTTCCAGGTCTTGTAGACGACCTTCCAGAGAAAAACAGCGGCTAGCGAAAGGTAGGTCCACCTTTGGGCTGTTTCTAGTATCTGCCGCACCTTCTGGATATCCAGATGGGTCTCTTCTTGTTCCTCCTCAACGTTTTCTATTTCCTCTTCCTCATTGTCCTTATCCAGCATCGACAAGATGTCGACCAACAAATTCGTGGTTTGCTCCATATGAGCCGGCAACGTATTCGTGGTTTGTTCCAAACGAGCCGACATCGCTGCAGTTTGCTTCACACTAGCCTCTAGCCTCCCCAAGCGGTTGTAGAAGTCCTGGATGGTGGACACAGTCGGCTCTGCAGCAGGCAATACGCTCTCGCTAGGGGGTAAGATGGCCGCAGGCAATACGCTGCCGGCAGACGTCTCACTAGCGGGAGCAGGCAATGCGTCTGTGCTGGTCGGAGGTTCTACAGCAGGCTCTCGCCATATGTCGTAGAGTCTTGTGGATCCAATACCGAAGCGCTTTTTGACCTCGCTTGCTGGGAGCACCCCTCGAAGGGAGCGTATTTCTTGGACCTTTTCCGAAGACAAATCTCTTCTTGGTGGCATGGGGTGTTTTTCCTGGGAATATATATATATACCATACTTCCTACTTGTCTATATAGGAACCAATCCTCTCCCAGGAAACTTCTAATAATGCTTAGCAATGCTTAGCAATGCTTAGTAATGCTTAGCAAATGCTTAATAATACTAAGCATTTGCTAAGCATTACTAAGCATTGCTAAGCATTGCTAAGCATTATTAGAAGTTTCCTGGGAGAGGATTGGTTCCTATATAGACAAGTAGGAAGTATGGTATATATATATATTCCCAGGAAAAACACCCCATGCCACCAAGAAGAGATTTGTCTTCGGAAAAGGTCCAAGAAATACGCTCCCTTCGAGGGGTGCTCCCAGCAAGCGAGGTCAAAAAGCGCTTCGGTATTGGATCCACAAGACTCTACGACATATGGCGAGAGCCTGCTGTAGAACCTCCGACCAGCACAGACGCATTGCCTGCTCCCGCTAGTGAGACGTCTGCCGGCAGCGTATTGCCTGCGGCCATCTTACCCCCTAGCGAGAGCGTATTGCCTGCTGCAGAGCCGACTGTGTCCACCATCCAGGACTTCTACAACCGCTTGGGGAGGCTAGAGGCTAGTGTGAAGCAAACTGCAGCGATGTCGGCTCGTTTGGAACAAACCACGAATACGTTGCCGGCTCATATGGAGCAAACCACGAATTTGTTGGTCGACATCTTGTCGATGCTGGATAAGGACAATGAGGAAGAGGAAATAGAAAACGTTGAGGAGGAACAAGAAGAGACCCATCTGGATATCCAGAAGGTGCGGCAGATACTAGAAACAGCCCAAAGGTGGACCTACCTTTCGCTAGCCGCTGTTTTTCTCTGGAAGGTCGTCTACAAGACCTGGAAGCACAGCAAATCAGTGCACATACCGACCGAGAAGGTAGAAACACCCAAGACGAAACGTGGGGATCCCTTCATTATGCAGTAGAGTGTTGTTTTTTGAGGGGAAAAAAGTAGTAGGGTACCACGAAAAGCAGTTGGAATACGAAAAACTAGCCTAGATAAGTATTCGTCCTTTGTAAGCCCACGACTGCATCTACCAAAATACTAGGTGAGCTGCCGGACCTATTCTCGTCCAATGTCTGGAAGCAGTAATTCGATTTCTCTATCGTCTTTCTTTTCTGATATAGGTGAGTAGCAGATTTTACCGAGCTTGCATAGAAACGGTTCCCGCACTAACCGTAGGCGTTCTATTCCCCCGGCAGCCCGAATCGTTTCTCGTATCTTGTAGCCATAGACTGGAATCGTTTCCCCAGTCGGGGGATCGAGTAGCAATAACAGCCGGTTCTTCCCTTCGTGTCCCGCTACAGCAAACTTTTTGCATAAGTAGACTCCTTCTGGGACGTTCGCAGCTTTTTTGTGTTCGCTGCATGGAGGGGGTGCTACTTCCATATGCTTGGGTCCACCATAGTCGGGTAATGGGGTATGCCAAATATTACCCCGCCCCTGTGGTACCTTTGCTTTCTCCGATAACCGCCATAAGATACAAGACTCTTTCTCCTTACACGTACAACGGTCCATCAATTTGTTGATGAGGAGTGCGTATTTTATGCTCCAGAAAAGGCAGGCGTTGTCGTATAGGTTCTCTATATTCACACAACAGCTGCCAACCTCGATCTCTTCTGGAACCTCGAGTGGAAGTCGCTCCTGGGGTGTGTAGTCTATCGCTTTCTGTTCCCAGAGAATGCATTTCTTGCTGTCGACGCAGTGGTCGGTGGCACCACACTTGCACGTAGAGTTGTCGGGTCCGAAGAGAGCAGGCAGTTCCGATAGAGTGGCTAGGCAGTCGGTGCATCGGTTGTGTCTGTCCTTGGGGCCCGGATAGCAGTTATCAGCGAGAATGATTCGGAGTTTGCCCGCCGAGGGTCGAAATTGGTTGGGTGGGTAGATGTAGACGAAATCAACTATTTTGCCGGCTTCTACTAGTGGACGAAAGCACAGCAAGTAGAGTTCGAGAAACTGTTTGGGGATCTGGTAGTGTTCGTAGAAGGTGTGTCCCGATTGCTCCAGGATTTGTTTCTCTCGGTCGGAAAGCAACATGGGGCGACACTTCTGCAGCAGGGCCTCCAATTCTTCGGATATATCGGGAGTTGTGGGCTTGTCTATACCACCTCGGATTCGTGTGTATCGAGCTTGCGATATGTGATACTTCCTCTTCGCTTCCCGAATGGACAAACGACCCGATCGGATCTCGGTATATGCTTCTCGCGAGAGCTTGGTTCCTGGCATATTTCTATGTCTATGTACCCGCATAGCTCTAATTGGGAATACACTATAATTGGGAGTAATTGGAAGCAGCCTAAAAATGGTCTTATCGAAAGGGTCTTGTTGAATATATATGCTGGTAGCAGAATTAGCTATACTCTGAAGCTTCTGAGCAAAGGTGTACCCTCTACCGGTTTTTCTCGCCATTCCCTATACTACTGTATCGGTAGTGATCTCTGGATCATGTTCATTCATCTCCATGAAATGTTCATCTGGGTGTAATAAATCAGACAGATTTTCTTTATATGACCATTGAGAATACTCACCTGAAAATTCTCTTTCTTTCGAATGGTCATTTGTTCATCATTCTGTCCAGGTAAACATATTCTCCAAATCTAGATTCAGGAATACATAAAGAAACTGATTTACAAACAGACGCAGTGTGGGTACTTTAAATATCAGCCAAAAGCAGCTCTTTCATATAAATGAATGGTCATTTGTCTGCTATTACTGTTGAATAAACTTTTTCATCAATGTACTATACACGAAAAAGTACATTCACAAATACCCTCGAAGTAGGTATCCTAAATGATCCGCAGAAAATCGGCTGGGATATGAATGGTCAATTGACCACTATTTATCACAAAAGTCATCATGTTTGACAAGGAAGTTTGACAAATGTATCAACTGCAGGACATCAAACACCACATTAATCATATTAATATTCCAATCTTGCTATTCACATCATGGAAACACAGAGTTAATACCATAACTTTTCTCTGGTGTGTAGATTTCCTCTTATTGAGGAAAATTGAACATTAGAAACATTGTCCAGTAAATAGGAAAAATATAACACAAAGTAATGCTGTGAAAATTATCATCGAAGAAATTTATCTCCTCCTGCTGAGGAGCCGATGCTTTTCCCAAGTCTACTGCAAATGTCATTTACAAGTCACAAACTGGAATCAAATCTTTCTCAGTTTAAGTCATTATTAGTTTAAATACTCTGTGGAGGTAATCTGTTTCACTGACAACAGGACATAATGTTTTTTCTGTTTACAATTTCAGACTGTTTTAGTCATAGCAGTAGCAGTAGTAGCAGCAGCAGCAGTAGTAGTAGTAGTAGTAGCAGCAGCAGTAGCAGCAGCAGCAGCAGCAGTAGTAGTAGTAGCAGCAGCAGCAATAGTAGTATCAGCAGCAGCAGCAGTAGTAGTAGTAGTAGCAGTAGTAGTAGTAGTAGCAGCAGCAGCAGTAGTAGTAGCAGCAGCAGCAGCAGCAGCAGCTGTAGTAGCAGCAGCAGCAGTAGTAGCAGCAGCAGCAGCTGTAGTAGCAGCAGCAGTAGTAGTAGCAGCAGCAGCAGTAGTAGTAGTAGTAGTAGCAGCAGCAGCAGCAGCAGTAGTAGTAGTAGCAGCAGCAGCAGTAGTACTAGTAGTACAGTCTGTTTGCATTACAAACGGACCGATGAATTGCAAATCTTATCATTGTACAAAATTGCCACATAAATATAAATAGCACACATGTTTATCATTTATTAATACCCAACAGCTCTCTTATATTAGAACATTTTCCAGATTCCACCAAAAAAGTTGTTTAAGAAACAATCATCATTGAAAATGCAAAAGTTGTTATTTGTCACAGTGGGGTGAAACCGGAGAATCGGAACAGCCACTATCTCGTCATGCATGGGAAACGGATGCCTGATGAAGTAACTCTGACGTGAAACAGTTGATGATTAAAGTGTACGATTCTTTCCATGCTGAAGCCAAAAGGGGCAAACCATTTTATGCCATTAATAACTTCCGTAAGCAGGCATCAGAACCTTTAGGAGTATTAGCAAGGGTACTGACAAATGTTCTGGAACACAAACATTGTGAGGGTGATGCCAGGCAGGTAGGGTTCATGTCAAAATCACACAAATCAAAACATTTGGACAATTTTCAAAAGAACCTTGTAAGGCAGTCTATCAACAAGCTCTATTCTGAAAACCAATACATGTCGCTGAAAATTGTTAAAAAATATTTGAATCAGAACACAACCTCTGAGCATCAAAGTGCACACTCTGGCGACTCTTACATTCTTTCAGGTATTGTTATAAAAAAAAATTTGGAGGAGAATAGGTCAGTACTTAGTGAAAGACTTCGTTTGTTTGAGAAATAATTTTCTCAGGGTAATAAAGAGGAAGCGCGGAGAAGGGTTTGAGCCAGTGTACTTGGATGAGACCTGGGTCAATGCCTTGCACAGTGCAAGCAGTCAGTGGGTACCCAATGCGGGTGATAAGGGGGGGGTCATGTAGAAAGCTGCCTCCAGGGAAAGGAGAGAGTCTAATCATTCTCCAAGCTGGTTGCTTCAGCAAAGGCTTTCTGCCAGGCTGCAACTTGGTATTCAGGGCAAAGTCCACAGATGACAGAGACTACCATTCCGAGATGAATGGTGCGGTTTTCCTTGAATGGGTTAAAAACAAGTTGGTACCACAGCATGGAGGACCCCGACAGTAAAGTCTCGACATCGAACAGTCGAAAAGGTGGCATGATATCATCCTCTACAAATTTCAGATCGCACGACCTTCAAAGGCAATGAAGCTTCAGCTATTTGAGATCATAAAACCCCACAAAGGCGAACCTTTCTACAAAGCTGACAGTTATATAAAAAGTAAGGGTTACGATATCCCGCGACATCCACCCTATCACTGCACCCTAACCCCATTGAAATGATATGGGGTATTGTGAAATGAGATGTTGCCAGATCAAACACAACTTTTAGATTATGTGATGTAGAGGTTTCGGTTAAGGAATATCTCAACAAAATCACAACTGAAAATTGGCAAAATATGTCAACATGGTAGCTAACTTCATTGAACAAGGTTACTGGTCTCGGGATGGCTTACAACAGGCAACTGTGCCACCACTTGTCATCCCTTCAAGTTGTGACTATGACACTACCAGACCCGAGGAACCGACAGGTCTCCCTGAATAGATTTTGAGATGTCCCACGCTGCGGTTTCATCCTGTTGTGACAGATAACAACTTTGGGATTTTTATGATGATAGTTTCTCAAACAACTTTTGGGTGAAGTCCGGAAAATGTTCAAATATAAGAAAGCTGTTGGATATAAATGATAAATGTGTACTATTTATATTTATGTGGCAATTTTGTACAATGAAAAATTTGCAATTCATTGGTCCGTTTCTGACTCAAACGGATTGTAGAGAGTGTTCACCGCAATGCTTCAAGTCAGTGGATGTGAAGTAGTAGGCATCACACATGTATTCATCTTTAGCTTTTAAAGTAACATTGACATGATATCTGTTTAATCTTGCACCTCAGCAGACATGAAATTATGGCACACAACTATACATTTCCATATTTGGATATGGATGTAAATGAATGTATTCAAAGGTGGACCTTGTCATGGGATACAATACTGTATTCTGGCATCATTGCACCACAAAGTTTCACACTCATTTCTACACGACAGTGGTTATGACGCAACCATCAAGCCTTGAATAATGTTGAGATGCTTTAAACACTCATAAATAAATTTATATCTCTCAACACAAATAGTGCTGTTGCGATTTCTTGATACAAGATTATAACTTTCATATCAATTCTGAAGTCCGAGCTTAATCTGCATCAGTAAACAAAGACCAACACTGAGCTTTTCTGTCCACTATCAGCAATCTAACATGTCTCATGTCCAGTCTTGCCCCGCCATTGTCTTGACCAATAACCCATGATGACAAATGACAAAATTATGACCCATGGACAATGGCGAGACATCTGACGATCAGATTCCATGTCAAAATAGTGTCAGTTGTAAACGAGATGGCATGTTGATGCTGACTTAGAACTCAAATGACAATTTCATCTAAACAAATTCTAGGTTGGTCCCATCTGGTATGAGTGACAGAGTTATGAATAATAAAAGCGGGTGACAAATTATTGTGATACTTCACAAGTTAAACATCTGACATTTGACCTGTAGTCAAGCTGATGTGTCAGTTCTCATGCTCCAAATTTTCCACTTATCTTCTTCATTAAGGCAAACTTTTCCAGTTGGTGAGAGTCTAGTGGGTAAAGTGTTTACTTGATGACTTGGGTTTGATTCTGAAAATGGGGAAAATGATTGAAGTCCATGGCTGGTGTATGTCAACAGAATTTACTCAAATGGGCCAAAACTGGAAAAAGTTATTTTCAATCAAATCTTCTCACCAGCTGTGAGGATGGAAATTAAAACCAAGGGAAATTATCAAAAAATAACAAAACAGGTTTACACATGATTGCTGCTAAAAAGGTTGGGCAATCCCTCAATCCTATCAAAACATAAAGCGATGTAAATGGCTTATAACATGCTTGAAAATTTCATTTTTAACCATGTGTTTACAAAAGGCATTTACTTTTCGAAAGTGGGCATTATATTTTTTCATAATTATTCCCCCACCCCCACCCCCACTCCATGCCTGATATAACGTTAAGATGTCTTTTTTATTCCCAAAGAATAATAGTTATACAGAAAAACACAGAATACTGATTCTATGGTTATCATTACACCATGCCATTTAGAAAGTGGTCAAATGCAACATATGTCATATTCGAACCCTCACCCAGGATTTGACCCCGCACCCTCTAGCACCTAATTGCCAGCACACAAAGTCAGACGCCTAGCCCGCTCAGCCACTGCGACTTCCACATGGAAGGGTGACGGGTTCGAATCCAGGATGGGACTCACCCCTCCCAAAAAGTACTAGAATTTGTACTTTACTGAGAAAGTGAAGTTCCAAATATGACATATGTTGATTCTATGGTTCTTGTTTATTGCAAATTACTTCTGTGACCCCACTGTCTGTCTATAAAAAGATAAAATATTATCTGAAAAATGCAAAGATTAAATGATTCTCACATAATGTTCCCTTCTTATACTTAATGTGCTGAATATCTGTTTAACTATGGTCAGTCAGTGCAGCTGGGTAGTCCAGTGGTAAAGGCTAAGACATCCGTGATGCCATGGTTACAATGGGTAAAGCCAATTCCTGCTGTTCCCTGTCAGGATATTGCTGGAATATGCATATTCTACATGCCCGACAACATGGTAGAGTATACAATACAAACATCTCCATCACAGTCCATCTTTAAGTGGCATACAGGAGCTCGTATGATGATGAAATGCTTTTCACAGATATGAATTGCATGAATACATGCATGAAGAACACATTTTACGGATAGACAACTTCTTTATTGCAAATGAAGTAATATTTCAGTGTAGATCCTAACACATTTACTATCATTTGCTTGATAAGGGTGTTTAGGTGCAACTATTGCAGGAAAGAAGTTGTCTATCCATAAAATGAGTTCCTCATGCATGTATTCTTTGGCCAAGCGACATGTCATTCATCAGAAACACATGCCGACTCCAGTTAGATCTGATCTACCAATGTGGGACCTGTGAAGGTCCAGGGTAGAATAGGTCTTCAGCAACCCATACTTGCCACAAAAGGCGACTATGCTCGTTGTAAGAGGCGACTAATGGGATCGGGAGGTCAGGCTCGCTGACTTGGTTGACGCATGTCCCCAGTTCCCAGTTGCGCAGATCAATGGTTATGTTGTTGATCACTGGATTGTCTGCGCAAGACTTGATTATTTACAGACTGACATCATATAGCTGGAATATTGCTGAATGTGGTGTAAAACTAAACTCACTCACTCTACTGATGTGGATTTCACTCTGACACACGTGGTATCTATTTCATCCTGACAACACAGTCACAGCTGATTGTCACAACAAAGCAATTTGTCACTTAGACATCCAATTATATGAAGATGTCAATGTCAACATCATCATCAATTTCACCCAGAGCAATAACTGGAGCTACCAATACCGACATCCATAACATCACAATGTAATTCATTACAATAGTAATTGGACATGTTGGTACAAACAGGGATGTGATACGGCCATTGTATACAATATTTGACACTCAAACGTTTCAATATGATGACTGAATTTTGTCACATCTCAGCTTTGCATGAACTATCAGTTCATGAATAGTTACAAGGCTCTTGGGCATTTTTAGGGGGTATGGGTAGGTTTGCTTTTTTCAGTCAGATTATTTAACCAATTTCACCTTTAAAAAAAGCCCTTTTTTATGCCATGTAGTGGACAGATAAATTTGAGGGTGTTGTTTTTTGGGTTCTTAATATCAGTTGAGGGCACAAAATATTTACAAAAACAATTCACTGGAAATGTTACAATATTCTGTCTGCAAAGTTACAATTGTGGACCTTTTCTATTTACAAAAAACTGACTTTAGTTTAGTTTTTTGTGGGATGAGGAGCGAAACACAAAAACAGTTGAGCACTGGTTAAGTTGATTAGCACTGCTCCAGCACTGTGTCTCATGTCCATACTTCAGTGAAAGTAAAAGGTACTGACATGGAACAAACAACAAAAACTAGTGGTAAACTACAGGTAGTTTTTTATTGACAAAACCTTTAAATTTTTCACTTTTTGATGCAAAGTTTTACACACAAAAACACTTGCAAAGAATACCAGATTTTCATTGCATGACTTATAAGTACATCTCTTCAAAAGATTTATTTCATTAAAAGCATAATTAAAAAACTACACATTCTTCTTATTATTATCTCCTTTTTCACATATCTGATTCTGTTAACTCACACTAGTGTATTTCTAGGATGTTACTTTCTCCTAAACTTGAGAATGTTAGCAAGAAAAGATCTAGCTGAAAGTAATTTGAAATCATATTTTGTAAGATACGTGGTATACAATTCACTAAATTTAAATTTTGAGACAACACATATCTCCTCTAAATCATCACTTGTAACCTTGAGAAACTAAACAAATGATTAAATTGTACTTTTTTGCAGAAAAAGATTTAATTTAGAACCACATATCATTCTGATATATAAGAAAATGACAGCAAATGTCATCTAATATTTGATAAAGAATAATATTCTTTCAAACGTGTGAAAAGATGTCACTCTCAAAAACTGTCGCCAAAAGGCTCCTGGTTGTCTTCCAGAATAATTTAAGGTCAGTGTCAAGGTCACAAGTGAAATCTTCTGGTCACTTTGATTAATGATGTCCAAACTTAGAGCTGCATATCTAATTATTCTGATGGCTATGTTACAAATTATTCATCCCTCTGTAAACAAGGGACTAATTACAGCCTCCCGACATCGGCAAACTCACACCCTCCCTGTCAGAAGTGTAAATACAAGTCTATCGGACTGGTATCAATACAGTATTAGTTAAATGGAAAGAGATTCATGTGTATTTAATAGTGTTATTTCATCAAATATTTTGAAGGACTTCAAGAAGTGTTTGCCATAAACAGATTGGTTGTAAATATATTGAAAATATTGCAGCACGATGTGAGTGAGTGCATGGGTGAGTGCAGTTTGGGTGCGTGAGTGAGTGAGTGAGTGAGTGAGTGAATGCTTGAAAGTGTCCAGCACGAGATAAATACTGCTGAACAGTACAGTAGTACAAGTAAAAGTACAGTAATGACAACAATGTTCATGCAATCACAAAATGAATCAGTGAAGAAAGGCAATTTCAAATCCATAAGGTCAATCCAACTATGTACCAGCAACACACCTACAACCAAGGTTTATGAGCTTACAGAGGATCATGGGAACTTGGAGTACCCACAATTCCCAGTAGGAGGAACCCAAGCATCTCCTACATCCCGTGTAAACTCGAGGCTGGATTTCTGTCAGGGATGAATAAAAAATTCACACTTAATTTTTATTAGTGTTCTGTAGATATAGGATAGTGCTTTTCTCATGTGCCACATGAAGTTTCACCATTTCAGCAGTCACCTGAGAGTGTTTAGGTTCATGCTGCTAACCAAGGCAAGGGGACGCTAATAACTTACATCACATCTGCCAAGAACACACTGTTTTGTGTGACCAGAAAAAAATGTGAACCGAGGCTCAGTAAGCTGTCATCTGAATTAAACTATCTGACGTCAACACAACGAATGTGCGTGGTTGTTATACAGACCAACTTATAGAATGAATGGACATACCGCACCCTAACCGTAAACATGTCAGTAAACTGATTGGACATGCAACACGTTCAGACAAAGTCATAAATTTCTCTGCTTCTCATTTTAATAGTCTTCACAGTGTCAGAGAAACAAATTGTGGATTTATATAATATTTATATATCTTTACGAACATTCCACCAGTATCTTATTGAAGCACACCAGAAGTTGACTTCATTGGTGCTGTTGGTTCTCTTTCCTACACAAATATCCTCTGCTACCAATATTTCATTTTTCCACCGTGATTACACCAGCCGAGATTTTAGCAAATCACTACTGCATAATAGTTAGCTCCCATCATGCCTCACAAACCTCTTATGCCATTTATTTCCACGAGTAAACATAGATGGCACTTTTAAAGTGACTCACTCTCAACCAATGATGTTGCACTTCCTGTCTGATCATCCAACAAATTGAGGGAAGTAAAATTCTACAATATTAACCATTTCAACCAGATTTATTTGTCACTTGACTTGTTCCAGAATGCAAATGGCCACTTGGTCCATCCCATAATTGTCCAGGAATCCAGAAACTGTAAATAAATGTCTGTTAGCATGCTCGGATGAGACAATAAAATCCGCTCAATTTGAATTTAGGGGACAAAATTGATGATCGTGTCTTGTATTTGGGTTGGAATCACTATCAGATCCCTGAACCATGTAACTTTAACAGTCATGCTGCTTCCCTAACAACCCCCTACTACTTCCCTAACAACTCCCTATGAACAATTATGTTTGTGGATGAATGTTAACTTTCTGAGAGGAAATCAGCCACTGGGTCGTGAGAGGCGTGCAATTATTGCCATTTGTTCTATGTTGTGGGTAGCTTAACGTATCATTTACCAAATATGGGTATTTATGAAATTATTTCTGCACATGAAGGGGACTGTTTTTATGTTCGTGGCATGAAATGATAGGATTAAGTGTAAATGTTCACCCAAGCTTTGATATCAAAAGAGCATTCTGTAGATAATTTCCAAGAGGGAGATTGTTACGATGGCGTTTAATATTGTTATGTTTTGTATTATTGTTATCTGTCGAAAACTAAAACATTGATAAAGTCATTTATCTGCTTTACTGAAATTATCAACAAAGAGGAACCTTATTATAAAAAGTGTTGGGTTGCTTCAAAAGTTAGAAATGTGCCTTGATAAGCTGACAAGTCATGCTTTATGATAGTAATAACAGCACATTTTTCTGTTGTTTTGTTCATTGTTCTACATTGGACTTTAATATTTCAGACATCAAATGTCTTCCTGTAAAGGCTCTGAAAAAGACAATCCTGCAATGACATTGTCCCCTCTGATCTAAGCAAATGGGAAAAGTGTGAACCAGGTCAACCTGACCTCCACGTTCTGCTGTTCACATCACAAGCATGCATTGTTCATAACAAGACAAAACATTTGTCTAAAATATAATGATGCTAATTGCACAAATAATAGTGGTTCTTATCACTTATTTCATACATTTGTATTTTGTTTACTAAATGGTTTGAAAGGCAGTAGCCTAGTGGTCAAAGTGTCTGCTTGTCAAACTGATGACCCCGTTCAATCCCCCACATCCCCCACATACAATGTGTGAAGCCCATTTCTGGTGTCACCAGGCGGGATATTGCTAGAATATTGTGAAAGGCAGTGTAAAACCATACCCACTCGCTGATGAATCACACTCAAAGTGACCTTTCAGACTGAAGTATTAACACATACGAGGTATAGCCAATGAAGTCTTAGCTGTGATTCACGCACAAGATAACTAGGGTCACTGCTCTCAGTGTCTGGCCACACATTCAACAAGAGTATGTTCAAACTAGGAAGGGTCACTTTTCAAAGTATGTCTGGATGCTATTAAATTAACAAGTTACTGATACAGTGTCAGTAGCATGGTCTTTCATTGTGACCTTCTAGAAATGTGGTCACTTCTAACCTGGCCCAGTCTTGTAGTGACCAAATCTCCACAGTCAACACACAGTTACCAGCCTGGCAATGCTCAAAGTAGAAAATGACAATGGTCAAATTACAGTTACTCATTTTGGTGAGTTTCAGAGTGGACGATGACAATGGTCAAAATACAGCAGTTTATCTTGGTGAATCTCTGTTGTCAGTCTGTACATATGTACACAAACTTTGATATATCTTGGAGTAATCATCAACACGGAGCCACTCTGCTGCCGAATGAGGATGTTTGGTGATGTGACACAGGGTTAAATGTGATGAATTAAATGTGTCTATGCCAGTGTTTGCTGTTGTAGACTGGTGCCAGTTTTAACATTTTGGCCCTACAATATTCAGTCTCCAGGCCCTGGCAGGGTAATAACAAGTACCAAGTTCCATCCAGTAGACAAGTCTTGTACAGACGTTATGTTTCATCCAGTAGACAAGCCTTGTACAGACGTTATGTTTCATCTAGTAGACAAGCCTTGTACAGACGTCATGTTCCATCCAGTACACAAGTCTAGTACAGATGTCATGTTGCATCCAGTACACAAGTCTCCAGTCAGAAGACAAGTGAGATAAGTATTGAGTACAATCAGGAGTACAATCAGGAGGACAATCAGGAGTACAATCAGGAGGACAATCAGGAGTACAATCAGGAGTACAATCAGGAGTACAATCAGGAGTACAATCAGGAGGACAATCAGGAGTACAATCAGGAGTACAATCAGGAGTACAATCAGGAGTACAATCAGGAGGACAATCAGGAGTACAATCAGGAGGACAATCAGGAGGACAATCAGGAGTACAATCAGGAGTACAATCAGGAGTACAATCAGGAGGACAATCAGGAGTACAATCAGGAGTACAATCAGGAGGACAATCAGGAGGACAATCAGGAGTACAATCAGGAGGACAATCAGGAGTACAATCAGGAGTACAATCAGGAGTACAATCAGGAGTACAATCAGGAGGACAATCAGGAGGACAATCAGGAGGACAATCAGGAGTACAATCAGGAGTACAATCAGGAGTACAATCAGGAGGACAATCAGGAGGACAATCAGGAGGACAATCAGGAGGACAATCAGGAGGACAATCAGGAGGACAATCAGGAGGACAATCAGGAGGACAATCAGGAGTACAATCAGGAGGACAATCAGGAGTACAATCAGGAGTACAATCAGGAGTACAATCAGCAGTACAATCAGGAGTACAATCAGGAGTACAATCAGGAGGACAATCAGAATCAGGAGTACAATCAGGAGGACAATCAGGAGGACAATCAGGAGGACAATCAGGAGGACAATCAGGAGTACAATCAGGAGGACAATCAGGAGTACAATCAGGAGGACAATCAGGAGTACAATCAGGAGTACAATCAGGAGTACAATCAGGAGGACAATCAGGAGTACAATCAGGAGGACAATCAGGAGTACAATCAGGAGGACAATCAGGAGTACAATCAGAAGGACAATCAGGAGTACAATCAGGAGTACAATCAGGAGTACAATCAGGAGGACAATCAGGAGTACAATCAGAAGGACAACACTCACAGAGAATTTCTTTCATTCTCGTAAAAACATCTCAACAAGGTCCATGTATAAGTACAAAACTCCCCCAAAAGAAAGAGATTTTGTGATGCTGACTGACACTCTAGTGCCTGTATGGTTTAGGTGTGCCTGCAAGTTTTGTGCTTACTTTACACATGGAAAATACATTCAGCTTTACCCCAAAATATCCATAAATGATAATTCTGCTGACTGTGCAAGATGTTTTGCTCTTTAATACCACTCCACTCTTACTAAGGATACTTATATCTGTCAGTACTACATGTGTCTTATCCAACATATGTCATATTTGGGATTTCACTTTCTTAGTAAAGTACAAATTCTAGTACTTTTTTCGGTTGAGTCCCATCCGGGATTCGAACCCGCACCCTCAGAGTCAGGCACCTAATCGCCAGCACACAAAGTCAGCTGCCTAGCCCGCTCAGCCACCGCGACTTCCACAAAAATGAAAGTCGGACAACTGGTAGTCTAGACTGCGTACTTTGTGTACCCCTCTGATGAGTGTAAATTGGCACGGCTCCCACGGCCGAAAGCTATGATTACACGATGCCATTTAGAAAGTGGTCAAATGCAACATATGTCATATTTGGGATTTCACAAAGTACGCAGTCTAGACTACCAGTTGTCCGACTTTCATTTTTGTGGAAGTCGCGGTGGCTGAGCGGGCTAGGCAGCTGACTTTGTGTGCTGGCGATTAGGTGCCTGACTCTGAGGGTGCGGGTTCGAATCCCGGATGGGACTCAACCGAAAAAAGTACTAGAATTTGTACTTTACTAAGAAAGTGAAATCCCAAATATGACATATGTTGCATTTGACCACTTTCTAAATGGCATCGTGTAATCATGTGTCTTATCATTTCTGTCTGTGGCAGTCGGGGAACCCAGTGGTTAAAGTCTTTACATGTCACACTGAAGACCTGGGCTTTGATTTGTCATGTGGGTACAGTGTGTGTACCCCCTGTTGTGATATTGCTGAAGTATTGCTAAACTGTCTAAAACTAAAGTCACTCACTCACCCATCTCTGTCTAAAGAGGACCTACAGGACTGTCAAAGAGGACTTCTTTGTTCTTGCATGCAGTATCCACAGAAGCAAAGATTATGCTCATTAGCTTGGGCTGACTGCTGCTAAAGATTACTGTTAATATTTTGTTGATTTTGGGTGATGTACTTTTCTATTTTCACAACCAATCATTGAAAGAGCAATTTGAAAATGTGAAAAAACAAAAATTCAGTGTTAAGGGGATTGGTCAGTAAAGGAATCAATGAGAAAAGCAAGTTTCCTTGACTAAAATGTCCACTGTTGTGTTCACAAGTGACATCGGTATGGGTGAGCTATATATCTGCCTTGTTAGTCATGTGTTCCTTTACATCTTGTCATCAGTATAACTGCATGTCAAGAAAACCAGTTTAATGACATGCTCCTATATTCATGACACTAAAACATTTGATGTCAATACATTTGAACTATCTGATGTGTCAATATCTCTTTTTTTCTTGATTACAGTGACAGGGCCAGTTCAACAAGCGGTCAACAAAACAGATAGCGTTAATTTCCGTCAAAAATTCCAATTTCCCACAATACCGTAATATCTCATGGTGAATGTTCAGACATTTTAAATATTTCATGTGGATTTAGTAGAAAAATCAGATTCATCATTCCACTTTCATTAACCCTGCCAATGACGTCCGACAGAGGTGAAACATAAATAACACTGTCAACAATGGCTGCCCAGATATCCATGGCAATGGTTGAGAAATTGCACACAAAGGCACAACAAATTCATTGGGCATTTCCGTAGGTACCCTGATTGGATGTCATCATAAATTGCACTCCCATCACCATGGCGACAGACTTTTGATCGTATGGATCTCTGCATTAGAGGGTTCGCAGGAAAAGGTATGTCGTACCTGGTATAAGATTTATTGCTACAAAGGCTCGTGTAATGACCTTGGTCAACAGCTAGCCAATATGTGAACTTGTCTGGTGATTTATCTCAGACTCAATTTCGGATGTTTCAATCAAGGAATGGATTTATTTTACATGTTTCATCAAGAGAATGGCTCAATTTCACATGCGTTCATTGAGAGAATTGTTTAATTTCATGTAGATAAAGGCCGTGGACAAGTGAGCTGGGGTAAAACTGCCTATCTTACGCATCATCTCCTCAGACTCTCACTTTTCCTGGCTTTGTCTTGCTTGCTCTCACTGACGGCACAAGCAGGTTTTTCATTGAAAATTCCCTTAATAATAAAAATGATAATAAAAAAGATATTTTTGCATTGTTAAATATTTTTTTTAAAAACAATGGCTTTATTTATTTAAACAAATCATCAAGCTGGACCATTTCAAGTTTCTAAGAAACTGCATCAGTTCTTATGTCATGAAAACATGGTTGTATCACTTGTTATGTAACTCACTCAATAAAAATTCAATCCAATATTTTGAACATTCATACAGATTGGAGGGGAAAAAATTAGATACAATTGATATTGTTTTTCGCTGATTTTCTTTCTTAAGAAAAACAATAGTAAGAAGGTTTAGGCACTCTATTTTATTTCTCGTTTTATGTATTTTTTCAAGGATAAGAAAAATATTTTCCCTGCTCAAAAACTGAAATCCTAAATGCAATATAAGTGAAATATTTATGAAATCAGTGTGAAACTCACTTTATTTTTAGTTCATTTAAACAAAGCATAAGAATCAACATGTAAAGCCAAGTGGGGTTTTGCTTTGGTGATGTTGTTTCTTAGGATAAAAATCTATTAAACAAGAAATAAAATTGGTTTAGCCTTACACAGAAAGGCAAAGAAAATCATACAAAATAAAAAAAATTAACTTCGAGTCAAGCAAATCATAACATAACTGTAACAGCAATAGAACTTACAGTTACAGTGAAATGATGGTGTAATATCATGTGATTAGTCAGGTATTTATGTATAGACAAAATGTAATGTAACTAGAACAGTAGGAATACAAAGACTATTTCATTCACATGTGTCATCTTTTTCCTTCCCAGTTTCTGGCTCTGAGAATGACTGAGCTTTGTTTATGAATGTGTTGGTTCTGTTGTATATATTGTTATTTATCTTACATTCATGTTAAATACAGTATGGTTCAAAATTATTGAGAATAGCTAAAGCATTTCATATTATTAAACGAGAACAAATCAGATAAAATTGAATGTATTGTGAAAGTAAACTGACCTTTTCATGTTGTGTAGGTAACAATTTAATATTTTATCAAGTCTCCTTGAGCTTCACGGCACAGTCTAAGACGGGTAGGCATACTTCCTATCAGAGAGGTTAGTGTCTCGTGAGTTATGCTATCCCAGTATCGGACCACTTCTCTCTTCATGTCTTCAATTTTTGTCAACCCCTTTTGATTCACACATTCCTTCATCATCCCCCAAATGTTCTCAATGGGATTTAAGTCAGGACTATATGCTGGAAATGGTAATGCAGTCACATTTTTCTCCTGAAACCACTGCTTCGCATGTTTTGCGGTGTGTTTAGGATCATTATCTTGCTGCAAAATCCAGTCATTTCCATAAAACACATGTGCACTTGGAAGGAGAAAATTATCTAATATGTTAGTGTAGCGTTGCCTTGTCAGATTTCCCTCAAACACACACAGCGGGGTCGTTCCTAATAAGGATATCTCTCCCCATACATGAAACTTTGGGCTGTATTTAGGTCGTCGATACAACGGTGCTGACGCAGACTTTGTCCATATTTTCACATTATTGGGATATACCCATATTGAGCTTTCATCAGTAAAAATCACATTTTCCCAGTCAAAGTTTTCATGTGCCAAACACCACTCAACACGCCTGTCTTTATGTTCTTGTTTCATGAGAGGAGAAGGAATTCCAGTCTTTTTCTCCCATCCAAGATCAATCAAATTTCTTCTAACTGTAGATTTTGATACAACTGTTGATCCCCTTTCTATCATTTCATACCTGATGTTGGAGATGCTTGCCCTTTGCTTTTTAGACGCTAAAATTCCCAGCCGGACGCGATATGAGAAGTCCAATTTTCTGGGTCTCCCTGCTCCTTTCTGGTGCCCAAAATCCTTTCCCTCTTTAAAATTCTTCCTAATCCTATACACAGTAGAAAGAGGAGTTCCTGTTCTCTCTGCCAATGTATTTACATCATCAATTCCTTGATTACACAACTCAAAAATCAACCTCCTTTTATCTTCAGCAGACATTGTTGACAGTGCTGAGGAAAATGACGTCTGCTACAAATTCAGGGGAGGTAACTCTAATTTTACTATACTCAGTAGGACAAGATGAGTTACCTCCTTTACACCATTACTTAGTTTTAAGAATCAGTGAATCAGTTGAGGTGTTAGGATAGCTCAAAGTAAGAAGAAAAATTCTCAATAATTATGAACCAGACTATACTTGGATTTCATTGGTCAATGACACTTTATACAGTTTTTATGTCACCTCTCCAGGGAAGGTGACAACTGGAAAACTATTACCTTCTTGCCTTCTGCCAAACTCTCTGCCAAGAATCTGTATATATTGTTAACAATTGTATGACATCAGGAGTTGGAAAATGGTTTGATCAGTTGTTTTTGAGTTCATATGTACACATTATTTTCACCAACATTTGTTCTACTCGTTTGCACACTCAACACACTCGTGATGTCATATGTGACAAAAGTTGGCCATCCTGCCTAAGAGCAACAGTAAAGTCAACAGCTTTTTCTGTCGTTTTCTTAAATGGTGCAAAAGGAGTATTGTGTTGTGTGGGAAGGCATGGTGTCATCAAACACTGGAAAAAGCCACCATTTCTTCCATTTTGCAAGTGAAAAGACAGATTTCGGCAGAAGAAAGGTTTAGAGGTAAGAGTTCTGCCTGTGACAACCACTTAGAAAGTATGCTATTTATTAAGATTATTTCGATGGTTTAGGGTTAGGTTTAGAATTTAGGGTTTAGGGTTTGGGGTTAGAATTAGGCTGTATACGAAAAAACACAGGCCTGTATTCTAAGGCATAGAATGATTTTAGAAAATAAAGGGGTTATGGGCGGAAATCTTTCTGGTTCAGATTCACAGAGTCAATACGTTTTCTTATGACATCCTGGAATTGGCTGTTTCACCATTCACATGCTTTACAACTTTCAAAATGGTATAAAATAAAAGTTGCAGAGCATCCTAAATGTGCACCTATCTGACAATAAGACAATCCTTATAAGCAATAACAGAAATAGTTAACTGACTCATTATGAAATCAGCTCAGCCAAACATACAATGGTGATAGGATCCAAATGCAGTGTGCCCTTCACACGCCTCTTCCGACTTTATTTGTGATAGCTGTCATTTATGCTGATTCGTCATTCACATTGTCTCCATTTCTTGTTGTAGGCGGGATTATTCTTATTGTTTATGTAAAGTCTAATAACACAAAAATGTATGAATTCTTAAAACTTCCAAATAAGTAACTTTGTGGCCACACAGTTTAATTTTTGGGTAATTCTCATATTTTTCGATGTCAGTACAATAAAAATCAGTACAAAGCAAAACTTCCATGGAAACAGTCTTGAAGATAAAGACATTTTACAAGTACAGCTGGATAAAAATATGCAGAAAACATGTATCACTGAATTTTTTAGGTAATAATGGCTTTGGCTAATAAGAAGAATATGGCGAACAGGATATAATAGGACCAGTGTTACTGAGGGTATGAACAAAGTGTCATCACAAGACGAACACACACGTTCAGTGTGATGAAGTGTTGTGGAGCCCTCTACATCTGATCAGCAGTATCATCTGTACTGCAGTGAATTTCAACCCATCTTACTAATATAATAGACCATTATGTAACAGTATTTCAGATACAAAATACAATATTAAGGTACTGTTATGCCAATTTAGCGATAGATACGTTCATGTTCACTTTGTGGTCATGTAAGAAACAAATTGAAAGAGCCTCCATTTTGCTTGAGTCTTCTTCATCATCACTGGAAGTTTGTCTTGCAAGATCTAAAATTGGTTTCCACTGATATTTAACGTCCATGTCAGCAGTGACACCAGGAACATCTTTTACTGCTTCAGAATCCATGGTCACTGTCACGTTGTGCAGTAAAATCAAAGAGGAAGTCATCAGCAACAGGCACCTATGATGTCATGTCATGTCATGTCACATCATAGCTTTATCTGTTCATTAACTGTTGGGTGTTTCCATAATAGGCAGATATACAAGACAGTTTCATAAGTGTTCATTGGGTTAATGTTCAGTTTTAATCATGGAGTTTTATGATGCTTTTACCTGTATGAAAAAGTATCTGTTTAAACATGACTTGTGTGACCTAACACCCTGGGTTACAGTACATCTAGACATTTAGAACGCTGTTTGACGAGTCTAATGTGCGATTTTACTTCTCTTTTAGTGCAGCAGGAAACAAAGGGAGACAGTAGGAATGACGTTACGACATAGTGACAGCAGGATCCGCTGTGTTACTTGTTCTCACAAATGAATGCCCTACGCTTGTAGCATTGCATATCACTGATTCCATCTCTGTCAATTTCACCACATTCTTGGTTATCCCAGGCGTCTGGTTCACGGTAACCCCACGGGATGTCGGTGGAGTTGTTGAGAAACCTGTACACTATCTTCTTGCCATGTGTCTCTTTCACCAACCCAATCCAGGTGCCTTTACCTATGGAGACACAAACATCATTAGCATATTTCTGTGTTAGCGAGGTAAAGTGAAACAGGGAGAATGTTCACAATCGTTGTACTTATAGCCATGTGAATGTGGGTGCCAGAGACAGTTTGTACAAACTGGTATCAATGACGGACGCCCTTTTAGCAGCCATATAGCTGACAAATGTTGAAGTCAAAGACGAATACTCCAGTTGTACTCTGCACTCACAACTATTGATAACTGGACATGTGGTCCAGAATAATTCAACATGTATTGCTGCTCCATGTGGATACTCCAACAAACACCTGGTGTTGGAAACTATTGGTATTCGGCAACCGAAGTTTGTCGTAAGAGACCAGTAGGGACAGGGTGGACAATTGGTTTATGCATGTCATCCATTGATCAAGCCTCAAGATGCCATTCACGGTTTGTCTGGTCCACAACCAATCCACACAAGCAATCGATGCAACCAATCCACTCAACCAATCCACACAACCAATCCACTCAACCAATCCATGCAACCAATCAACTCAACCAATCCATGCAACCAATCCACTCAACCAATGCACTCAACCAATCCACTCAACCAATCCATGCAACCAATCCACACATCCAATCCATTCAACCAATCCACTCAACCAATGCACTCAACCAGTGCACTCAACAAATCCACACAACCAATCCACACATCCAATCCATTCAACCAATCCACTCAACCAATGCACTCAACCAGTGCACTCAACAAATCCACACAACCAATCCACACATCCAATCCACACAACCAATCCACTCAACCAATCCACACAAACAGTAATTGTAATTATGCTTACGTTTTCCATTATTGACTTTGACAGTGTATTCAAACAGATAATCAGCCTTTTCCTTAGAGTCTGGAATAATGAGTTCCATCCCATCAGCATGACAACGTTCTCTTGCCTCTTCCCAGGGAACCCTATCCTTGAAGTATTTGAAGCACAGAGGAATCCCTGTGTTTGTCCTATGCAGGTTATATCCGTTAGCCTCTGGACAAGTCACTGTCCAGAAACAAGCATGTGCTGGTGTATCAGCTTGCCAACATCCATTATGTTCAACAAGTTTTGGCCAATTTTACAAGTAAACATGATTTTCTGGATATCTTCTTTCACATCCCACTGAATGCCCAGTTAGGCCAAAGTGACTTACTTCGACAAATCCTATGTGCAATTTTGTAAATTTTAGGATACAGAGTAACAGTCTAAAAACATTTTTTTCTAATTCCGACAGTACTTTAGTAAAATATTCAGTTTAAACCGAAACTTAATTAACTGAGATGTACAGCTTCTCCTGATCAACTTCTATAGATGGTTTAATGTCAAAACCATAATTTTGATGGCATAATTTGCTTTGAAGGTTTTTATCCATATGGTGACAAGTTGATTGTTTCTATCAAAGATTCATGACATTTATGAAATTCAAAAATTGAAAATATACTTACCATTTCTTCCATAGCTGATGACACTTCTGTCTGTGACACCAGGTGCCCTGAACACAAGAAATCCTGAACACATGCTGGTCAAGAACGAGTATTGGAAGCTGTTACAGTGGTCATCTTGACCACACAGCACACCACACTGAATAACCCCACTGACACTGAAGGCACGCCAAAGTCCAGATTCCAAGGAGTAGTTGGAAATGACTGAATTGGGGACCTTTCTCCATGATTCCTGGGTAATGGACTCTGTCATCAGTGATGACATGAGGAGGAAGGGTTGGATAAACTGGACAGTCTTACTTGTCATGTCTGCACCTGGCAGATACAGAGATGTTACTGTAGTCTTAATGGCTTTCATTCTATTTTGGTCTCATATATGAACCTGCTTCAAAACAAGTGAAGACAAGGGAAAACACAATCAAATGAATTGTTTTGTACTATATGGGCTATAATACATATGTCTTTGACCATAAGTGTCTTACCCCTCAGACACTCATTACATGCCTGTTATTGGGCCCCCTGAGTTCAAGGGCATCTGGGTTGCCTAGTGGTTAAAGTGTTCAATCATTACTCTTAACACCAGGGTTTGATTCCCCACAGGAGCACAATGGGTCAAGCCCATTTCTTGTGTCCCTCACCATGATATTGCATGAATATTGCCTAAAGTGGAGTAAACCCCAACTCATTCACTCATCACTCATTCTCCTGAGTTCCATCATACCCTGTCATTTACCTATGCTGCATAAGAACAGAGAGGAATGATTGGTCAGAGACATTGAAACTGACCCCAACTATGTAGCAGTAAGCAGTGAGATCTCTGAAGTTCTACTTGGTAGTCGTAACAGAGCACAATGAAAGTCAATGTTCATGAGAAAATCAGGTATCGACTTTTTCCAGTTATCTTCAATCCCCAATTCTGACAATGTTATTACAAAATGAAGAAATGCTCAAAACACACATATTTATTTTCTGGCATAGCCTTCATGACACTCAATGGATAATGCAGAAAGGATGGCATAAATAGTTTGACTACAAAGGATTCATGGCACATCCTTGATACTTTCCTTGGGTCGTACAATACCTCCTCAGCTTACAGGTTGCCGGATTGCCAACATATAACCAGGGGTAGCAGGTTATACCTGCACTTGTGTGTGAAAATCTGGTGTAACAAGCCAAACTTCCTCTTGGCCAAATCTTCCCCATGAGTGAGTGAGTGAGTTTAGTCTTATGAACGCTTTTAGCAATATTCCAGCAATATCACAGTAGAGGACACCAGAAAATGGGCTTCACACATTGTATCCATGTGGGGATTTGAACCTGAGTCATTAGGCTACCCATTGATTCCATGCATGTCGCTCCTGCTGACAGGAAATGATTCTGTGCATGTCGCTACTGCTGACAGGAAATGATTCACTGCTTGTTGCTACTGCTGACAGGAAATGATTCCATGCATGTCGCTACTGCTGACAGGAAATGATTCACTGCATG
This sequence comes from Haliotis asinina, assembly GCF_037392515.1. Lineage (NCBI taxonomy): Eukaryota > Metazoa > Mollusca > Gastropoda > Lepetellida > Haliotidae > Haliotis > Haliotis asinina. The sequence goes on from NC_090280.1 coordinate 3,821,664, forward strand.
TCGCTACTGCTGACAGGAAATGATTCACTGCATGTCGCTACTGCTGACAGGAAATGTTTCCCTGCATGTCGCTACTGCTGACAGGAAATGATTCCGTGCATGTCGCTACTGCTGACAGGAAATGTTTCCGTGCATGTCGCTACTGCTGACAGGAAATGTTTCCGTGCATGTCGCTACTGCTGACAGGAAATGATTCCGTGCATGTCGCTACTGCTGACAGGAAATGATTCTGTGCATGTCGCTACTGCTGACAGGAAATGATTCCGTGCATGTCACTCCTGCTGACAGGAAATGATTCCGTGCATGTCGCTCCTGCTGACAGGAAATGATTCCATGCATGTCCCTCCTGCTGACAGGAAATGATTCCGTGCATGTCGCTACTGCTGACAGGAAATGTTTCCGTGCATGTCAGCTACTGCTGACAGGAAATGATTCCATGCATGTCGCTACTGCTGACAGGAAATGATTCCGTGCATGTCACTCCTGCTGACAGGAAATGATTCCGTGCATGTCGCTACTGCTGACAGGAAATGATTCAGTGCATGTCACTCCTGCTGACAGGAAATGATTCCGTGCATGTCGCTACTGCTGACAGGAAATGATTCACTGCATGTTGCTACTGCTGACAGGAAATGATTCCATGCATGTCACTACTGCTGACAGGAAATGATTCAGTGCATGTCACTCCTGCTGACAGGAAATGATTCTGTGCATGTCGCTACTGCTGACAGGAAATGATTCACTGCATGTTGCTACTGCTGACAGGAAATGATTCCATGCATGTCACTACTGCTGACAGGAAATGATTCAGTGCATGTTGCTACTGCTGACAGGAAATGATTCACTGCATGTTGCTACTGCTGACAGGAAATGATTCCATGCATGTCACTACTGCTGACAGGAAATGATTCAGTGCATGTCACTCCTGCTGACAGGAAATGATTCTGTGCATGTCGCTCCTGCTGACAGGAAATGATTCACTGCATGTTGCTACTGCTGACAGGAAATGATTCCATGCATGTCACTACTGCTGACAGGAAATGATTCACTGCATGTTGCTACTGCTGACAGGAAATGATTCCATGCATGTCACTACTGCTGACAGGAAATGATTCAGTGCATGTCACTCCTGCTGACAGGAAATGATTCTGTGCATGTCGCTACTGCTGACAGGAAATGATTCCGTGCATGTCGCTCCTGCTGACAGGAAATGATTCACTGCATGTTGCTACTGCTGACAGGAAATGATTCCATGCATGTCGCTACTGCTGACAGGAAATGATTCAGTGCATGTCACTCCTGCTGACAGGAAATGATTCACTGCATGTCGCTACTGCTGACAGGAAATGATTCCGTGCATGTCGCTACTGCTGACAGGAAATGTTTCCGTGCATGTCACTCCTGCTGACAGGAAATGATTCCATGCATGTCGCTCCTGCTGACAGGAAATGATTCCGTGCATGTCGCTACTGCTGACAGGAAATGATTCACTGCATGTTGCTACTGCTGACAGGAAATGATTCCGTGCATGTCGCTACTGCTGACAGGAAATGATTCACTGCATGTCGCTACTGCTGACAGGAAATGATTCACTGCATGTCACTCCTGCTGACAGGAAATGATTCCGTGCATGGCACTCCTGCTGACAGGAAATGATTCAGTGCAAGTTCAGTGGCTCTTCTTACAGGGATGACACCTCAAGATGGATTGTCATTTTCATGACATACATACAAAAAGCTCGTCCCATGATTGCTTTAGTAACTGCATTTTGCTGACATGTTTTGTGTATCAAATACAGGATCTGAAGCCAAATTTTCTGGAACACTGGCTATAAAGCAGGTCTAGCTTACATATGAAAAAAGTGAAAAAATAATGAAAATTATGATGGAACTTGGCAACATTTTTGGTAGGGTGACATTTCATTTGTTGTTCAGTATACATGAAATAAGGTGACAACTTACAATGTATAAAGGCGCTGGCTTAGTTGTCTTTGGTTCCAATTAAAACCTGCTAAAAGGTCTGACGCTAAAGAGTTGGCACTGTCAAATTTCCGCCTCTTCCCCAAACTGAATAAAGAACCAGACTCTCAAGTTGGCTGGTGAAGAATTACATATGAAATGTCACGGATGCAGTCAGTCACCCTTGTTCATCAAGTTTCCAAGATCCCAGGGTATCGACCCTACAGTGTGAAACACCTTCTCGGATAACACAGGAGATATCTGGTTGTGTTTACATGTCTGCTGTATCATGGAAGCATTCTACACATTGCATATTACCTACATGGAAAGTATGTATATAATGTGTGTCACTGAATAATGCATCAAGGTCATAAACATGTTGACTAACCTTGCTTGCAAAGGGCAGCTGCATACTGTGGAACCACCTTATCAGAATTGATGATAATTTGTCCTTGGAGATTTATCAAAAATGATAAGAAGGAGTTATGCAGAATAGAAAATGATAGTTGTGCACTAAAAACTGAGTCAGTGAATAATAACGGTGGTATTGACTTGAGATAAACATGGCCACCTAGAACTTGAGAAGTGACACAAGACACAGGTAGATACCATGTAACTGAGAAATACTTGGGAGTGTATAGATAATTGGTGGGGAAACGACAATTGTGATAACGATGGAGTTTCTTGCAACATCCTATGGAGATAGTCATAGAACTTTTCGCCTTGAATCGTCTCAAATGACGTCATTCCCCAAATGAATGTAAACTTTACATGAAATAAAAACAAGCTGAAGTACTGTTCAGTCACTTTTGTTAACTGACAAGAAACAGTAAAAAACACAAACTTATTGTTATTCTCAATTTCAAACTCTGAGTCCCATGCCATGTTTGTTTGAGATCTTACAGGGGCAGATAACACTAAATCACAGTGAACAAATCTGGTACTTCCTGCGTATATCAACACTGACAGTTACACACACTATCCACGCATCAACAGGTTTTCGCTTCTGCTGTTAATTAAATACCCTTGGAAACTCACCAAATGCAATTCATTGATAGGTTAAATGTATGTTGAATGTAGTTACAGCACTATATTCTATTTCTTGTCAAAACATGAGATTCAAGATACAATCAAGATACAATTTTATCCTTTCCTGTTAAGTTAAGTTCTGATGTCCAAATTTTCAGGATGGGGATGACAACATATTGACAAATGAAAGTGTTAGAAGAACAGGTCTTAGAGTACTTATGACATCAATCTTGTAGACTTGAATCCTACTATTTCTCAAGTTCACCGTTTTGAAATAATTTCTCTTGTACTATTTCTTTAAAACAAGAGACTAAAATAGCTGTATTGTTCTAAAAAGGGTCATGCACACAATAACTGAGAAAGAATGTGTTTAAATATCTGAAGACAAGTGGTAAGAGGTTGTTTGAATTGTATGGAATATGAAGTAATTGAGAACACGTTTGACACAGTCATAAGCATATTTCACCTTAAATTACCAGTCAAACAGATTTCCAGTTAATGCTGTCTTGATGTGCACAGGTACAAAAGACCCCTAGTCATTGTTCATGCTCAACCTTGGGAAAATGCCAGATGGAGAGGGATAGATATGTTTCTGTCTTGTACCTCACAAAATGTCATTTCTTGATTTAATGTCCACAGAAACACAATTAAACACACACAGCAACATTTTCAGTAAAAAGTTATAGATTGTTGAGGCAGTGACTAAACACCTGTAACGACTGTACATCAAGACATTCTGGTGACAACTGCCACCTGGACTCATGCCACCCAGACAACTGCCACCCAGACACATGTCACCCAGACAACTGCCACCCAGACACATGTCACCCGGACAACTGCCACCCAGACACATGTCACCCAGACAACTGCCACCCAGACACATGTCACCCAGACAACTGCCACCCAGACACATGTCACCCAGACAACTGCCACCCAGACACATGTCACCCAGACAACTGCCACCCAGACACATGTCACCCAGACAACTGCCACCCAGACACATGTCACCCGGACAACTGCCACCCAGACACATGTCACCCAGACAACTGCCACCCAGACACATGTCACCCAGACAACTGCCACCCAGACACATGTCACCCGGACAACTGCCACCCAGACACATGTCACCCGGACAACTGCCACCCAGACACATGTCACCCAGACAACTGCCACCCAGACACATGTCACCCGGACAACTGCCACCCAGACACATGTCACCCGGCCAATTCCCTCCCCAAAATAAAAGTAACATGAAGAACATAGTTCAGTTTCAACATTTATTCATTTTAACATATGTACCATATAACAATATTCCATATAAAACAAACATGAACTATTACCTTCTTCTTGACATGCTTTAGTATCAGCTTTACTGATCATATATAATACATAACAAATGATAGCATTTATAAAGTAAGGAAGCACTATTTTGTGACAAGCATGAGGTTGTTCTAACTTTTACTGATGTTATGTTTGCATGATACTGCCATGTTTGCATGTAGCTTGAACTCAAGTTCTCTACATTCTTATATTCTATAAGATCTGGTCATGCAGGACACCAACACACTGGTCATCGAGAACCTTGATGGACACACGGTACTATCCATTCCGTCTCAGCTCACAGTGGTAGCTGACAACTCCATTCTTCAGATCCTTGTGTCTACTGATACCCCCTGAAATGAACCTTCTTGACACCTCTCTGCGACATAACATGCTCTACTTGGTTATCCATGTTGAAAGTGAGATGCTTGTGGAATACAGACCATTTTAAGTACAACTCTCTAATTTACTACTGACACTACTAAATTATTTGCTGAAAAACGAAAGGATAAAACCTGTAGAATTCTACTATTTTTCTAGCAAAGTATTTATGCTCACCTTATAAGAACATTCACTCTAAGATTCATATCAAAATATGTATACTTACAACAGTAGCACCCAAGCTCAAATAAATTGTGGTTTAAAAACACTTGATCTACCAAGCACTTGCTCACAATACACATTTCTCAATGTTATTTTGATAAATAGGTCTTCTTTTGGCACCATCTCAGAATATGTATATTGTACAACAGTAGCACCCAAGCTCAAATAAACTGGTTTTATAAACATTTGATCTTAAAATTTCATCAAGTTTATATTTTATCAAAGTGAATATTGCACAAAGTAAAAACTTCATGTGGTATGGTGGGGATTATAGTGAAAATAACACGGTGGGAATTGTCCTAGGTGGAAATTGTCCTGGTGGCATTTGTCCGGGTGGGAACTGTCTGGGTGGGAATTGTCCTGCTCCCATTCTCTGTACCAAACCTTACAACCCATACCATGCCAAGCAACAGGTGTATCTGTCACATCCGTTCTACATACAGTTCACATTTCTATGGTATCCATGCAAAGACAGCCGATTCTCACACCAGAACATCATTGTAGCCAGTGGTGCAAATGAATGAGGTCTCACTGACCGAGGGGATCCTGAACTCTGCAGAGTTGCATAGTATTGTTGTGTAGCATTGCTTCTAGCCATGCACATCGACTGTCATATCCACTTACACGCTCCTTTGCCCAGCTGGTACCTGAGATTGAGGTGTAACTTGGCGTCAAACTTTGCACATGGTTTTGTAATGCTACAAAATGCCATCAAGGTGTGTACTGTCATTGACAGGGTCTCAACACTTACACACATCTATATGACAGTTACATCTGTACCATCTTATTGTCCTTCTTAATTGCTTTAGACTGTTTCATCTAACTTTCATGCTGTGAAAATAGAAACCAACAAATTTCATCACAAGATACAACTCCTTGAAAGTTTTTCTTTGCTGGTGTTTAATGAATTCTTTAATTACTCAGCTCATAAACACCTGATTAAACTGACACGTTATGATAACAGATCAATAATTTATTCACCTCACACCTCCTCCATTCAATGGACATCTTGTATACAAGATTAATAAATTCACAATTCTGCTTCACTGACTCTGCGCCATTATTGAATCATGAATTATTTGCTTCATCGATTCATCCAGTATTTTGCTGTCAAATACATTTTTATTGGATTTCACTCAAAACATACTTTTTCCAAAGATTAACTTTTTTTGACAGTATGGGGCATGTTTTCATAATTGCATATAATGATACTCATTATCCCACAAGGAGGACTTGACAGAGCGGAGACAGTGCAAACACTTCAGCCAAAGAAGGAAATTTGTCGATCTTTATGGGTTTTGTCTTGATAATGCAGAGGCATGGACATAAAGATAATGATTTTGTCAGTCACATCAATTATTCATGGGACCACATCCTGACTTACAATGTTCTACAGAAGATTTAAGAGAGCCTTTTAGTTAAATTATTACAAAGTACTACTTCCTGAGAACTGTCAGAGTTTTAATTTAACTAATAAACCCATCTGTGATATACTGCAGCTATTTCATATTATTAAATCATCTGTCTTGTATTTTGGTAAGGTGGCAGCGGTGGAGGTTAGGTCAGTTTAAGACGCTACAATTCTGTCAAGAGTTATGTCCCTTGTGAAGCTGACACCGCCTCTGTGGACACGAAACTTGGTTCACAGTGAATATGTTCCTAAGCTAGGTTTGTGAAGGTGGGTTTCAACAAACAGTTCTGTGTCTGACATCGTCATCACACTGGACTTTCCTGCCACACTTTGGGCTTCAGCAACCCATGCTTATTGTAAAAGGTGACATACAGGATAGGGTGGTCAGGCCCACAGACTTGGTTTATGCACCAGGTCATACATATCCCAGCTGCGAATACTGATGTTCATCATGTTGATTACTGGAACTACTGGTCCAGATGAACAGATGAACTCAAATTATTTTGATGTAAGTATGCTATTTTAGTTATAACTGCCAAGTCTCTCAATGTAACATCAGTGTAGTGGTCCAGGTCCAGTCCATCCGTAAGTGTTGATCCCCCACCACTCACCCCCTCCTGGCTTCTGTTACCATCTACAACAGACCACCCGGCAACTGGGATTCCGGTAACAGCCTGGTTACTTACAACACCTGTCTCATCTCACTTGGCACAGGAACCAAATCGCTGAGAGACTTTTGTTTCCCAAGGCCATCAGCATGGTTGGTTGAACAATCCTCTCTACGTGTTTTGTCAATGTTTTGTCCGAGATGGTGGTGGAGCCACAATGAGGCTTATGAAGAATGATGAGGGGTGGCGGTCCTGCATGATGGTGACATGAATGAGCTGTGGTGCTGGCAACCCGCAGAGTGATATTGCTGATTACAGTCATCGGTTGGCATCATCCCCTGATGAAAACACTACTGACATCACCATCAGAGTGTTTACCCGGGTCTGAATTGCAATTACGGACACCCCAATGAGGTTTAAAAGGTCAAGTTGCTGATACTTGTGAATTGTGAATACTTGTGAAGAGACCAATTTGGAAATAAAGAGCATCATTTTATCATCTTAAATTTGAAAAACCTGGTCAACAGTTTTTAACTGATCCATGCAAAATTTGTGTCATTTGAAAACATTGATCCTTAGGTATGGTTGCATATTAATTTGATATGCTGCCAACTGCACTAAACTTGTGCTTTAAACTGGACTGAGTAAAATCATACTGGGCTAAAAAAAGGTTAAAGCTGCCTCGGGACCTTCACACTTATGTGTAGCGTCTAGAACAACCCAAGGGGATTATGGGTAAGAACATATAGCTCACATAATGCCAGGCTTGTCACAAGAGTACTATACTATCAACTAGTCCCTAAAGTGAACATTTATTACAGTAAAAAGTTCATATTAAAACAATAAAATATAATAAAAAGAAGCCTTTAGGCCTGCTTCATTTCCTGACACTGTGGAAATCTAGACTAGACCCGTCATGTTTTCATGGATATGTTTGCTTCAACTTCTGTATACCAGACTACAAGAGCACTTACACTGACAGAATGTGTCATCTTACAAATGTGACACTTGTCACAAGAAGAGACTCGATTGTCATGCCAACTTTCCTAATAATTAAAAAAAATGATGAACCTATATACCTGTATTCTGCCAACACAAGGTCATTTAGGAAACGGCCAGAGGTAACTTTGGTTAAATTCAGGATTACACAGTCTTACAGCGTGCCAGTTCACACTTGTCTGAGGGGAACTTGAACCTTGAACTTGTGACCTTGACTACCATCATCAGATTTAAATATTTGTGGAAGCCGTGGTGGCAGAGTGAGTTAGATAGCTGACTGTGAGTGCCGGTGATTAATTGATTAATTAGGTGCCTGCCTCAAATCATGGATGGGCTCTACCTAAAAATTTTAAAAGAATCCGTACTTTATTCACAAATTATAATCCTTTGTATGTCATGTGTTATATAATTTTGTATGTTGAATAACTTGGCCAAATGGCATGACCTACTACAGGTTTATGTACCACACACCCCTGAGAGAAAGTGGGGTGGAAACATGGTGTGGTTGTCAAGCTGAAGTCCAGGGCCCCGTTTCACAAAATTCTCGTAAGCCTAAGATCTCATAAGTTTTCTCGTAGCCATTGTACCTGCTATACTGTAACACAGGAGCTATGGATGATACGAAAAAAGTTGTGAGATCTTAGGCTTACGGGAGCTTTGTGAAACGGGGCCTGGGTTTGATTCCTCACAAGGGTACACTTTGTGACGCCCATTTCTGGTGTCCTATCCTGTGATATTGCAGTAATATTTCTAAAAGCGGCACAAAACCCACTCACTCATTCACACCAAGAGACAATCTCTGTAACAAGATTGGATGTTTCAATACATCCACTCTCATCCAAAGACACACAGTCCAAGAAAATATTATTTATTCATCTGGTTCAACTGTTATCTTTCACCTTTTTCAGGTTTATTGGCCAGACCCTCTATCCTGGATAAGACGTCCTTGTATCCCAGTTGCTTATATTGATGCTCATGCTGTTGATCACTGGGTTGTCTGGTCCAGACTTGATTATTTAGAGGCCGACGTCACAGTGCTGGATTATTGCTGAACGCAGCTACAAACATATGAAAACAAACTTTTCTCAGCTCCAACTGCCAGCTTTCAGAGCTCAGAAAATAAATCTTGAAGCTACATTTTTGTAACTATTTCTGCTCAGTTTTCTCCATATTATATCTATTTCTGGAGTACATGGGAGTAGGTGATGTACCCCCAGCAAACTTTAATCATGATTTCCATCACAAGACCTTTGCTCAGAATTTACCAAGCTGCATCATACATATAACATTCACAAGTTGTAGGAATGCTCTGAGAACATCTCAACCAGATGTATTACACCAGCTGTCTTCAAATATCTGATGATCTTTCTCCCTGGGTCGTGTATGCTGATGGCTGAAAACAAGGCAACAGTTACAGATATGGTTATTTGTTTGATGTGACATCCAAGCTGTGCTCAGAAGATGACGAGTTACAAGTTAGTTTGGCTGTTCACCAACATCTGACAAGTCACTGGGACATGATCCTTACATCTGAAAAGTCACTGGGACATGATCCTGACATCTGACAAGTCACTGGGACATGATCCTGACATCTGACAAGTCACTGGGACATGATCCTCTGTACATGAACTATTCACTCGAGTCCTGAAGCTATGGAAATCTAGACTTGCCACATTTTCTAGACTTGCTTGGGCTTTCTTGGATATATGTACTTCAGGGTCTGTACGACAGACTACAAAAGGGTGGGCGCATTAAAATTTCACATTTAAATTTGTTCCCCACCCACCCCACACCCGAAGTTGAAACTGAATGCTTTTAAAAAAATATTTTGAAACCTTTTGAAAAGGTTTTGTCCCCATCTTCCCACAGGTGTTTGCATTTACAATGAATAGTGAAATACAGTGTTAGAAGTACTGAAAGTAAGTTCTACCGAAAAATTAAACAACAATCGAACCTGAATGTTTAAGGTATCCTCTATCATCATCATCATCGTCATCATCTAATTACCTTTATTGCAAGTTTTACGAAATAGCTTTGAAAAATCTTTGAAATGGACAAAAATACTGTCCTGGCTTAAAACTGAAAATCAATTACAATTTCAATTCCCTTGTAATGGCCTAATTTGGGTTTTGTTAGAACACAAGCTTGGGTTTAATGGTGGCATCAATCTTGAAGTCAATATAATCTTAATGAGGCTGTTCTTCAGCAATCAACCTGTGTGAGACTTGCACAAATTAAGCATTCTGTTCAAATCATTCACATCAATTTTTGTCTATCAAATAAAACCCATTCATTTCAACTGCATGTATTGCTCATAATTGAATTAAGCGTGACTGAAATCTAAAACAGTTAAAAACTCCCCTAATCAGCATACAAGCTGGGGGTGATGGTATGATTGATAGCTGCATGGATGCCAGCAGGGAACAAAAGAATGGAGTTCAGTACCAAATGCTTGTCTCTCCCTTATGCTTATCTCCTTGTTGCCTTTCTTTTGGGATGCTTGGGCAAAGCTGGTGTGCGTGTGTGCATGCGTACGTGTGTTTAAAGATATTTCGTCTCTAACTCTTTTCTTCCACACCAGTTTGAAAATAAACGCCACCTATTTATTTTTTTATTGTTTTCAATAATTTCACTAAACGCTGATAGAATACAAATTGCATAGAAAAGAAAATTTTTGCTGATCAGTTTTAGGACTGAAATTTGTTAGTTTTGTACACAACCAGTCACATGTTCCTGAAATGATCACCAGCAACAATATACAGGCAGACACAATGTTCTCTGAGGATAACTGGTATTGTCCACTCTGAATATTCTGGGATAATTCATTCACAGGTGTCATACATCTACCCTTATATCCACTTTTCAGCTTAAAGTCTGTCACACGTATCAGCTCATGACTCCAATGCTGTTTCTCTCAAGGGAGGTCTTGACTTAAAGTTTTAAGTAGGCCTTGGCAGACAAAAACACAACAAATGATATTTATCTGAGGGTATTCCTGACATCACAAAAACATCTTAAAACATCATGAGTGGCAGCCAGCCGTCTGACAACAGTTATTGTTTATAACAACGTCTGGTTGCTGATTGGGTGAATAAGAACTAAGCCAATAAAACATTCCAGTCTGGCCCATTTCAACTGTCTCAATCTTTCATGACAGTCTGAAAGTGACCATCTGACCAAAACAGATACAACACCACCTTTGGCCTGTTGTGACTTTGAGACAGCATGTTAATCCTGCCAATAAACAAATCGGAACATTAGCTGGGAGGGTTAGAGGTTGACAAAATCATTGCTCTTATTTAGTTTTACTGGGGATTAACCTGCATTCTGCTGTCGACAGGCAAAATGTTTAATTGATTTTTTATGCTGCATGAACCCTAAATTTGTAAAAGTATCGCAGCCTTCATAAAACATCAGAGGTGGGAACATGGGTAGATATATTACAAATGTTTGTTATAGCCATGAGTCAATGATTATGCTCACAATGCTTTGCTTTAATGGCTTTGACAAGAAAGAAGAAGTAACTTTCAAATCTTGTCAGTAATAATGTACATTACTTCTGTGAATGACAGTTAGCGTTAAATGGTTTTTAGGCAGCATTCATAAGACACTTGCACAGTTTACAGCATGTGAAATACACACCAATACCTAATGTTTGACTACAACTCTTACTGTGTCATTCTTCATCTCTTCCGATGCAACACTGCAGTTAACATGCTATGCAGTATATTCAATTAAAGGCCACATGCAACGTAAAACACAACTTTGCAGATTCTGATACCTTTAGGTATGCGGTTAACGAAACAAATCATGAAAAGTGCCAATTCAGTCTATAAAGTTGAAAAAAAAAACAATGAAAAAAAGCCCGCGAAATCAGAGTTCAAATGATTCACTAAATTCCCACAGCGCTGGGGGGAAAACTGGTTTCAACAGCTGTGCTGCGCCCAAAAACACATGCGCAGTGAATAAGTACGCGGAACTTGAAACAGTATGCATGCTCGGAGTATGAGGTCGTGACCAGTAGTCTAATCTTGGTTGTGTAAACAAACAAGTAAATAATCTACTCATTACATTAAAAAATTGTAGTAAGCAGCCTCTGTCACAGAGAAAGCTCAACGTCTGGTTTATTGACACCTGTATGTCTGTCTGCCTGTCTGCTAAAGACAATATACAATAGACAGCTTCAATCATTGACCACATGCAGTTTGAACTTAACATCTATCAGGCTATACGCCATAAACAAAATAAATTGATTTATGACGTGTATTTACAAAACCCAACATCTCTGTATACATTCTCTAGGGATAACAACTTATTCTAGTGTAAATGATTTTGTTTGACAACGGTATATGAATCCATACTGAAACGATGCATCAAGTACAATAAAAGAAGTTGTTATCCATAAAGAATCTTACTTTCCTGTGACTTGCCATACTTATAAAAGGCCCATCAAACTGATCATCTTTCTGTACACACAATGAGCCCTCAGCAAATGAACCAGCCAATCAGAAGTCGTCGTTACACTTGAGTGCACAGCCACCCGTTATGACCGGGTTCGGTCTCCCAAGGGCTTCGTTTCGAGGGAAGTAAGCCCAAGTACAAAATATTGCACTTTTGAATCGCAGTTGTATACTTATAATTTTGTTTATTTGTTTTTTAACAAGCAGCAATGTATAATAGATGTCATGAGTAAGTGATAATTGTTTTTATATTATGTTTGATTTTTTGGTTGCTTGTGACCTTTCAAAATCTGTCCCAGTCTCCAGTTATCAAGGTGGCGTATTTCACTAAATTTGTCATAGGCAACATTTATATAGGTCATAGGCAGTTCCTTCACGTAATTTCATGCACTTCAGTTTTATGCTGTCAACAAGTAACCAGTTTAGCAAAGCACATGGCAGTGTATTATTTCTGCATTCCAAGTACCTACGCCAGTTCCGCAGTAATATGTCATGTCCGATTCCTATCTATTCTGCATGTTCTCCTGTCAGGTACTCCATTTTGCTTTATCTAAAATTTCCACCTACTCTTCCCTCATACAGCATAATATCTGGGGGGCAGGGGTACTGGACAGTGGCAGCCAAAAGCTTCCTGCCTGCTGTCTCCGTGGGAGGAAGTACAAAAGTGTCTGTACCGTACAAGTCAGTGATTGATATCATGAGTAACGAGTCAGGGCATTTAAAAACATCTGCACCCAGTCAGCTGAAATGTGTCTACCACTCAACACTGAAGCTTTCTCCTTCAGTCGATCAGTAACTGGACCTCATCCCTGAATATCCAGAGATAATAAATATTATATCATTAAAACACAGTTGGTTACGTTCCACTTGAGGAACATACCATTAGCCAGTGCCAAAGCATTTTGGAAAAAGTACATGACCAAAATGATGAAACATTTGTAAAGGAATGGATTAAATTGTCACAATTTCCCTTAATTACCCTTCATCATCTGTTTCCTCCCTGGCTTCATCAATTACATTTATCATTCTTGTAAATCCAATATCCTCCACATTTTTTGACTTGTATACATCATGACCATATTCTGAATCAAGTATAAACATGAAACACAATCTACAGTTAATTTTAATTCAGTTCAAGCAAATTACCCAAATCACTACAGAATAGTGATTCAAATGATCAGCTTAAATTTTCAGATCAAACAAATTTCCAAAAGAATGATAAGCGTCTTAAATCAAGATCACACTTGATTTCTCTAATCCATACACAATACCTCTCCTTGAGAAGCATCTGTGGTGGAACTAATTAGCAGTTTAATAAAAACTATTGAAAGACTTCCTTTGCACAACCCTGACATTTTTCCAAGATCCCCTTAATCCCTGCAGTGGCAGACACATTAAAAACCAAGCATGACCACTGTGGCCTCTTCAGAAGAGAAGGTACAAATAGTCACTGGCGCTCTCCACTTATGGAGGTAAAAAGATGTGTCTGAACAGATGGCTGGCTGGATACAATAGCTGAAGCCCTTTTTAATGTGACAATGCTCATTGTGTGCTGGCTAATAGATGTAGTCAAGTGTCTGTGACCTTGGTATTTGCATATCGAAGACCTTGATGTCTCTGCACGCAGACTGGTAACCTACACTGATTACTGTGCAGTTTTGCTGGTTTGTTGCGTGTGATTTTCTTTTAATTGCAATTTTTAATGTATCTTGACACACAAAGTTAGGTAACACAATTCATAGATGAATGATTTCAGTCTAAGTTACATGGATAAAATTTCAGGTTAGAGCATTGTGTTCATGCTGTCCTTGTGATGTTGTGTGACCTGTCTAAAGCCCTGGAAATAAATGTCAAGCATCCAAGTTTTAAATATTCCAGGACAAAAAGACTGACTGTTGACATTTGATTCTCAATGAACATGGATCATTTCAAACCTAGCCACCTTGTTTCAAACAAAGCATTAAATTGAATTTCATAGATTATTTTCCAGGTCTCGGGACAATACAAATGTCAAAATTCCTGACAATAATATCATAATAATAAAATCTTTGACATAAAAGATTACAAGATAACAAACAAAATATCATTTTTAATCAACATGTTTTTGTTTGTTAATATTCTTCCTTTTGTTGAATGACAAGTTGATTGGCATTTAGTCCAAGACAGAAATTTCAATGTGAAATAAAATAAAGAAAAATCATCATCCATTTTTAGCCAAAGCCACAGTGGCTGAGTGGGTTAGATGGCTGACCTGCTGACTAGCTGACTGACTGTGAGTGGGGGTGCAAATCTTGGATGGGATACAAAGAATGAGTGTTAAAAGAAGGGTCTAGAATCATTCTATATTTCTGAGAGGTAAGGAAAACTGGACTTGTGATGTTACTCAGGAGTCTTCTTTCTAACATATTCTGTAGACTCTGGGAGTCCCACTCCAGGGTGAGGCATGGTGGGGTACCACTCCAGGGTGAGGCATGGTGAGATACCACTCCAGGATGAGGCATGGTGGGTACCACTCCAGGGTGAGGCATGGTGGGGCACCACTCCAGGGTGAGGCATGGTGGGGCACCACTCCAGAATGAGGCATGGTGGGGTTCAACATGGGTGCAGTGTGTGAAGACCATGTCTCAGGACCCCTTCTGTGATGTTGCTGGAATATTGCTGAAAGTGGCATTAGAGCAAACTCATTCACTCCAAGATGAGGCATGGTCAAGTGTGTTCTGAACTCCCTGGCTGATATCTGTGTCAGTTTTCCTAACCTCTGTGCACTTTGGAACTTACTTAAGAACAGATTGACCAACAAGGGCAACAAGACATGTCCTCCCATTACACAGACAGGCAGTTCGCAGACACCTTAGAACAACATTTACAGTTCAATGAACAGATATACTATTACCTGTTACCTACACATTATAATGGAACAGTCCAAAGAATAACACAAGGAAAAAACTGAAGCTATACTTTTACTTTGAAAGATGGCCAAAAAGACATTAATTTGGCTATTTGTTGCTGCAGTATTAAAACAGCTGAGTAGGGGAGGGCTTTGTAAGTTGAAGTTGAAGTTAATTGTGCCTAACCCTTTTCTTGAGTGAATGAAATATGTTTCAAGAAGAAAAACGATCAAACTTATGAGTGACAAACTTGTTTTTATATTCGATAGTAATTAATAGCAAAAACAATTTTGAGAAAAGAACTTCTCAGTAACGAACTTGTTTCAGCCTTACCCTACTCTACTCACAAGACTGGTCCATTAAACCCATCGGTGTTAGCCTAATTAACCTTCCTGTACAGTGTCTGTTAGTTGACTGTGTCTGACTTGGTGTCTGTTAGTGAGATAACCCTGTAAGATACACCCTCTTAGACAATGAGACATTCCAGTGACCTAGATTACATTTTATTACCAATTGATAATATTACTACAATGGGAATATGTCTACCATTAGCTACAGAAATTATTTAGTCAATGTCAGGTCTTCAATATGTCCAGTACAAAATCTACACCTGTCTCAAGATAGACAAGCACCTGCCTTCCCAGAGTTAGATGTAGTAGTTAATTACAGGTGTGCCAACATCAAAGCGATGACCTGGCGATGCAACCCGAGTACAACAGGTGAGCACTATGTGAGGACCTCTAATGAGAGCACAGGTGATAATCATTGCTTTTAATGGCCTATTTGAATGCAGTCTAAGTGCTTTTGGTTTAACAATTTCCCTTTCAACGTATCCTTTACAAAAATTATTTCTTGAATCAGTAGTCTTGGCACAAGAAGGTTAGAAAGCATATGTATGTATACACACCACAGTGGGAAGAATTCGAGCATTACCACTTCCTCAAACACTGACAACATTTGTACTCTGGGCACCATTTCATACACTCCTGAATTAAAAAGGAAAAGCATATGTATGTATACACACCACAGTGGGAAGAATTCGAGCATTACCACTTCCTCAAACACTGACAACATTTGTACTCTGGGCACCATTTCATACACTCCTGAATTAAAAAGGAAAAGCATATGTATGTATTCACACCACAGTGGGAAGAATTCGAGCATTACCACTTCCTCAAACACTGACAACATTTGTACTCTGGGCACCATTTCATACACTCCTGAATTAAAAAGGAAAAGCATATGTATGTATACACACCACAGTGGGAAGAATTCGAGCATTACCACTTCCTCAAACACTGACAACATTTGTACTCTGGGCACCATTTCATACACTCCTGAATTAAAAAGGAAAAGCATATGTATGTATACACACCACAGTGGGAAGAATTCGAGCATTACCACTTCCTCAAACACTGACAACATTTGTACTCTGGGCACCATTTCATACACTCCTGAATTAAAAAGGAAAAGCATATGTATGTATACACACCACAGTGGGAAGAATTCGAGCATTACCACTTCCTCAAACACTGACAACATTTGTACTCTGGGCACCATTTCATACACTCCTGAATTAAAAAGGAAAAGCATATGTATGTATACACACCACAGTGGGAAGAATTCGAGCATTACCACTTCCTCAAACACTGACAACATTTGTACTCTGGGCACCATTTCATACACTCCTGAATTAAAAAGGAAAAGCATATGTATGTATACACACCACAGTGGGAAGAATTCGAGCATTACCACTTCCTCAAACACTGACAACATTTGTACTCTGGGCACCATTTCATACACTCCTGAATTAAAAAGGAAAAGCATATGTATGTATACACACCACAGTGGGAAGAATTCGAGCATTACCACTTCCTCAAACACTGACAACATTTGTACTCTGGGCACCATTTCATACACTCCTGAATTAAAAAGGAAAAGCATATGTATGTATACACACCACAGTGGGAAGAATTCGAGCATTACCACTTCCTCAAACACTGACAACATTTGTACTCTGGGCACCATTTCATACACTCCTGAATTAAAAAGGAAAAGCATATGTATGTATACACACCACAGTGGGAAGAATTCGAGCATTACCACTTCCTCAAACACTGACAACATTTGTACTCTGGGCACCATTTCATACACTCCTGAATTAAAAAGGAAAAGCATATGTATGTATACACACCACAGTGGGAAGAATTCGAGCATTACCACTTCCTCAAACACTGACAACATTTGTACTCTGGGCACCATTTCATACACTCCTGAATTAAAAAGGAAAAGCATATGTATGTATACACACCACAGTGGGAAGAATTCGAGCATTACCACTTCCTCAAACACTGACAACATTTGTACTCTGGGCACCATTTCATACACTCCTGAATTAAAAAGGAAAAGCATATGTATGTATACACACCACAGTGGGAAGAATTCGAGCATTACCACTTCCTCAAACACTGACAACATTTGTACTCTGGGCACCATTTCATACACTCCTGAATTAAAAAGGAAAAGCATATGTATGTATACACACCACAGTGGGAAGAATTCGAGCATTACCACTTCCTCAAACACTGACAACATTTGTACTCTGGGCACCATTTCATACACTCCTGAATTAAAAAGGAAAAGCATATGTATGTATACACACCACAGTGGGAAGAATTCGAGCATTACCACTTCCTCAAACACTGACAACATTTGTACTCTGGGCACCATTTCATACACTCCTGAATTAAAAAGGAAAAGCATATGTATGTATACACACCACAGTGGGAAGAATTCGAGCATTACCACTTCCTCAAACACTGACAACATTTGTACTCTGGGCACCATTTCATACACTCCTGAATTAAAAAGGAAAAGCATATGTATGTATACACACCACAGTGGGAAGAATTCGAGCATTACCACTTCCTCAAACACTGACAACATTTGTACTCTGGGCACCATTTCATACACTCCTGAATTAAAAAGGAAAAGAGAAGAATTTCACGTTTCAGTTTTTATTTCATTCAAAGATGTAAAATACACCATCTGCTTGCTGGCTATATTCCCCCCTCTGGCAACCTTTTCAAAGAAACAACAACATCTTTCCAGCTATAATGACGAATGACACAGGTATGGAAACTCGCTCACATCTTCATGATTCCACATCAGTCACAGGTAAGTGGTTTGCCAATATCTGCCCCCAGCCCAGTGATGGGCTGTCTCGTCTGTCATTACAGGTCAGGTCTAGCCTGTCATTAGGACAGGTAAGTGCAAGGTCCAGTCTTGTCCATGTACAGATGACCTTGAAGGGTGAGAGGCATTCCTGAAAGTTGTACCTGTAGAGATGTGTAATTACCTGTTCAGTGGAGCTGCATGCCAACTTACTGATGTGCGAGGCTGATTGGATTAAACATACCTGTGTAATTACATATTGAGTACTGTGACCACTTTCATCTGCGAGGGATGTCGTTAGCTGGGAATGTTCTACTGAGAAGACACCTTGCTGAAGGATAGATGGATGGAATGGGGGTATTTTAAGGTGGTTAGACTGGATGTATATATGGGTAGATGGAGTAAGATGGATGGTTGGGTGTATTTTAGGGTGGATGGGGTTGGATGGATAGATGGACTGGGTAGATGGAGGGTGACGGATGGATCGACTGGGCGTATGTAAGGTGGGATGGACGGATGGACTGGGTGTTTGTAAGGGTGGATGGAGGGTGGATGGATGGGTATGGAGGACTGGAGGTTGATAGACAGTAGGGGTGGGGTAGATGGGTACAAGGATGGGATTAGATAGAGGGTGGATGGGAGTGCATGGATTGGGTGTAGCTAGGGTAACAATAATGAGTCACAAATCCATTACATTAACCAAAATAGTGAATAAGATGGTTGAGGCCATTATCTCAAGTATGGTGCTGGAAAAAAATACCATTAATGACACCAAATCTAAAACTGTGAATCACAACCTCTCTAAGATTGAATGCATGACATTCCTACCAAAGATTCAGCCAACATTACAAACACTTATATATAATCCATGCTTTTGAAGAAGACAGTTTGTGTGTACTATGCATCACAGAAAGTCAACAGTACAGGCCTGCTACAGTCAAAGGTACAGTGACTTGAGATGTGGAACTGTGTGAGTCACTGTCAGCATGCTTCACTGCTTGCCACTCACAGATGTTGTCCAATTTACATGGAGTCAAACGCATACAGTAATGTCTCTAAAAGTTCACAGAAGTTGGAAAAATGTGTCAGAGCAGAGATATCTATTATATGACCTCTTGTCAGAGTGGATGATCTTGAGCAAGAGAGTGTGGGTTAGCACAGGTAAGCATGCAGCATTCGATGCTTGA
The DNA here is from genome assembly GCF_037392515.1 of Haliotis asinina. Lineage (NCBI taxonomy): Eukaryota > Metazoa > Mollusca > Gastropoda > Lepetellida > Haliotidae > Haliotis > Haliotis asinina. The sequence continues at coordinate 3,841,301 of NC_090280.1, forward strand.
AATGTGTTGGAAGGCACGTGTGAACACTGGTACAAAACGTGGTACGTATGTAAGCATATAAGTGTGAAAAGCATTAGAAAGCATTAGGGAGCCCAGGTAAGCATTTTAAGTGTGAAAAGCATTAGAAAGCATAAGGGAGCCCAGGTAAGCAATGAGTGTGAAAAGCATTAGAAAGGATAAAGGAGCCCAGGTAAGCATATAAGAGAGTAAGAAGCATTGGAAAGACATGCGTCAGCAAGATGGTGCATAGGAGAGCATGCAACAGGGTGAGAAGCCTTGGAAAGCATGAGCAAGTCCAAAAGACAGTTGGAAACATGGAAGGACATGAGAAGCCTTGGAAAGCATGTTGAAGCATGGATTGGCAAACAAGAGTGAGAAGCTTTGGACAGCAAGGGCAGCACGCCTGAAAGCGTGTGGGAAACCTGGATAACATGAGAAGTATTGGAAAGCATGAATGAGTTATAGCAGGAACAAGGAAAAGTACTTGAGAGCATGTAACTAACCACAGACATATTTGAATTTTCCTGTGATCTGCATTTCGGAATAAATACTGTATTGAAGTCTTTTCATTCATTGATGAAGGATGTCTCATAACTTAGGCATGCAGTCAGTAGTAGAACTACTTGTTACTGTATTGACATCTACCTTTATGTGTTTACTGTTTCAGATCAGCAGAGTCGGTTGGGTTGAAGGGTGGGTTGAAGTGGCTTGGAAAGGAAGACCTGTTTATTATATAACAGCCAGTTTGTACAAACACTACCTGCCTGTTGCACACGTTGATGTCTAGTGGAGGGTGACTACAGATGGAGTCTTCACATGTCACAGGGATATTATCTGTATACAGAAGTACTATGGGTTTTAAAACCCATGAATACTTTGGGGGTTCATAGGATTTGATATTTGTACAATCTGCTGAATATGATGATCCCTCACATGAGTGAGTGAGTGAATGAGTGAGTGAGTGAGTGATTGATCGAGTGATTGAGTGATTGAGTGAGTGTGTGCGTGCGTGCGTGCGTGCGTGCGTGCGTGCGTGCGTGCGTGCGTGCGTGCGTGCGTGCGTGCGTGCGTGCGTGCGTGAGTGAGTGAGTGAACTAGACTCTCTTCATGATGAGTAAAGGCCTAAACCACGGACGGCTGATTACACACTAAACCTAATGAGTTAGAAAACCCTACCAAAAGTTTTGCTTGTAGAAAATGTTTTTAAATAATTTGTCACTTCTGAGAACCCATTACATCTATGGTAACACAACTCATTGTGATATTCTATCTTGTTTCTTCCATGCAGGCATGTTTACTTACATGCTGAAGTAACAGACCTTGAAACATTGCTCTTTGACATAAGGCAACATTTACACAGATTCAAACCCTGACCTAATATATAAAAGACAAACACATCACCTACTGACCTACCAGTTCCAAACTTCACAGAATATGTAGTAACTACTGGCCTCATGAGAACTGTGTGTCCACCACTCTACCATGGTGATTAAATGACACTAACACCTTACTGGAGGAAATCTAAACACATGGCAAATGAAATCAATTATTATTAACCCCTTCACAGAAACATCAAATATACCATACAAACTAACAAAATAATAACATAAAAATAAACAAAGTCATTCTTACAAAAACTTCTATTTTATCCCTTTGATACAAAGTGTGTGTATGTATATGAAACATGACCCACAATAATACACCTGATGACTACCTGTCAGTCAAGGGGTTAATTCTAATCAATATGTGCTTGTTATGTAATATGAAGCTCTATACACCAGCAAGCTGGTGTATGTGATTGACACTTGTGGAGTATAGGGCTGGGGAGAATCATGTACATTTGTGAAACCTGTAGGATTATTTACACAAACAAACATGATCTATTGAATTATTTCTCACAGGGTTTAAATGGAGCATGGATGATTTCATTTCAACTCCTCTGAATATTATCTCACTGATCTAACTTTGTTAACGACCCTTATTAATTAATTGCTTTTCTCCCCTCTGCTCTTGGTTTTCAGCGCGTCATAACTTGAGACGAGGGGAAGAAAGAATGCCAGGAACCTGAGCTGCATGTTCCCATAGACACCCATCTGGCAAGCCACCCAGAAATATTGTGTGAACAAAGTTATTAGGGCTTTGATATCATGGCTAGGATTTCATACAAGACATTATCCATTTAAATATAATGAGCAGAACCAATTTGTTCCCATTTTATGTTCTGTCATAAATTAGGCAGTAGTAAAAGAAGAACTTGCAGCAAAGAGGTGATAATCAAGTATGCTTGTCTTCAGACATTTCAAGATCAGTAACTTTAGTGTACTATATTCGTGATGTTTTTCTGTTGTGTGAGTGAGTGGTTGCATGGGTGGGATAAGGTTGTGTTACCGTTTGTGTTTGTGTTAGGAGAGACAGGAGTAGTCAGCGAATGAAAATATAAATGCACCTGTGGATATTGTCTGTGGATATTGCCATGACATTCCATGTGAGAAGGGGCTCAAAGGTTCAGTTTCCCACACAGGTACAGTGTGTGAAGGCCATTTCTGGGGGAATATTGCTAGTGGTGTAAAACTAAACTCACTCCATCTGAGAAGCAACAACTTTAAGGCTGCTATACCTCCTCTTGGAATAATTGTCAAAATAGATTTGTTTGTTGTTTAGCTCGGCAATATCCCAGCTACATCATGGTTGTCTGTAAATAATCAATTCTGAGCCAGACAATCTAGTGATGTACAGTTTTACAGATCTACACAATTCAGATACAATGACATGGTTCAACGGACCCCCTTAGAACAAGCTTTGGCTGCTGAAGACCAGTGCTAATTCAAATCTTCACAAGTTGTTAAAATAGGATTTACATGTATGTAAGTTTCTTGTCAAAGTAAATAATCACAGACAAAAATATTCCACTCAATTATTCTGGCTGCAGGTGTGAAGAAGGAAGTCGTTTATTTTGTACAGGTGAAATGGGTTTTAACATCACATTCACATTTTTTAAACTTGTTCAAAGTACATGTAGTTATGGGTGGTGTTTGCAGCAACTCACAGCATTACAGTGGGGGTTCAACTCACAGCATTACAGTGGGGGTTCAACTCACAGCATTACAGTGGGGGTTCAACTCACAGCATTACAGTGGGGGTTCAACTCACAGCATTACAGTGGGGGTTCAACTCACAGCATTACAGTGGGGGTTCAACTCACAGCATTACAGTGGGGGTTCAACTCACAGCATTACAGTGGGGGTTCAACTCACAGCATTACAGTGGGGGTTCTTCAGCCTAGCAAACCAAAATGTCTCATGTCAAAATACTATCATCCAGTAGTTTTAGATCCCCAGTCAACATCCCAAAATATACTGAATCCTGATTTATCATGTATCTTTAGGGTGGGGATGTTCATTTGCCATGGCAATCACTAATACCATTGACTAAAGGATTACCCACGTTTGTGCAGGAATTACTGGTAATGTTGGATGTTTGGCGTGGCATGACAGTTCTTGCATGTAGTACTGTTTCCTCATAAACTATCTGTACCATGATAAGGTTCAGTGATTCCATGATCAAACAGGTCGCCAGGAACTATGAGGCTGTGCACTGGGTGGTCAAGCTTGGCAAATTATTGCTAGACACTGGAACGTCTGGTCCAGGTTTGAACATTCTGCAGCGGGAGGATGGATGTTTGAGTGAGAGAGTCAGTGAGTGAAAATATGGAAAGTAAGTTTTCAACATTCTCAGTCAATGAATGGTTAAACAGAAAGATTTAAGAACACTAAATAAGACACATTGTAGTTATTTCTGTCCATAACCATTTTTTTTCAGATTAATAAAGGTCATTTTGAATAATACTGTTCTATACTTAAACCATGGTGCCAGCCTTTAAGAGTGTGGACCAGACAAACTGATGATTGATATTATGAGAGATGATACATGCCACTGCAGTGCGTCAGCATTCAATCAAATGAACTACATGCTTACTTCCACCTGACACTGTTTTTTTAATCAATTATATTTCATATTTCCAATTCAACAGTTCAAAGTGGAGGGGAAGGAAGGGGATGGGTGGCAAGTCATGGGTTCCTGGTGCATTTCAGGGGACACAACTCTGCCAAGATAAAGAGGACATGAGTGGTGTTCCCTGCCATGAGCTGGTGAAGAATGGAAGGTGTTGCTGGAAGAGCTGCTTATCCTACTTCTCTGTGTTATTTCTAACTGTAATTGAGCCAAGCCAGTATAAACAAACTCAGTTAAAAACATCAAACTACATCTATCAAAGACAGCACACGGTCCAGCCACAACAACATCACCCACATTACAACGTCAGCTACATAAATCTGTTCAACTTGACGTCTGATGTACACAGCTGATGCAGTTAAAGCCGTCTCCAACCATTAAATCATGTTCATGATTGTTAACAGCAAAACAAACAGATCTGATTATTTTAAAAGTTTTAACTTTCCACCAAAGTGTTGGCCAGCTGTGTGGAGAAAAATATAAAGTCTTCTTGTATACATATAAGGGGACTATTTAACAGACAAATATACAAATATGAATTTTGCTCCAAATTGATAAAAATACTTACACCATAGTCTCAATCTGCTCACGCTTACCCACAAACAGCTTATATCTATTCCAATCAACTTCCATTAATAAACTATGCCAACAGCTAACGGAAAATATGCCTCCATCTACCCCAGTTTACTTCCATCTACCCCAATTTGCCTCCATCTACCCTAGTCTGTCTGCCTTATCCTAACACACCTCACCTGTACTCACCTTACTCTACCACAACTCACCTGTATTCATCTTATGTTTACACAACACACCTGTATTCACCCTAACATAATGCTAACATGATGCTTCTGTATTCACCTTTCGCCAACACAATTCACCTGTAGTCACCTTACCCTACCATGCCTCACCTGGCAATGCTGCATCATCCCCCAGTTCAACCACTGAGTACACCCACATCATTATTTTGATACACATGATCTCCAAGATGGATCTCCATAAACCATAATGATCTGCACTTCATCCGGGTAATGATTTATGACAGATGAAAAGGTTAAATCTGATTAGTGCTAATGAGCCTGGGGTCCCACAGACCCAGATTCTCACCCTGCCAGGCAGTCTTCAGGAGAGCAGTATCTGTGTTCCTGATTCATCATTAAGCAGCACATTGCCCAGAAACACACTCCTGGGATGAGTGCAATTTTAATGGTCTTTGCAATTGACCCACTGGCATTGCTGGAAATAATCTAGAACAATTTGAAGCAGGGTTTGGAGTTACAAATGATCCTTTTATTCAAAGCTCTCTGGCGTGGCTTCTATTTAGGCTTCTCTAATGATGTAAGGAGCTGGATGGTAGAATGAGGCAAATGAACCTCTTTTTGATTTCTGCAAATTAGTGTCACAGTTACTCACCTCGTAAGTAATGCCAGGTCATAGAGGCAATTATATTTAGGAGTCCATTAGTGCCTGAAGCTGACCATTATGCCATTGGGAGTTCTTATATTATAACATGCTCAATATTGTGACTAACAACAAAGTACTGATGTACCATTCATGTAGTGAGCATACCACCATTGTACCCTGTACCACCTCTGTACCACCACTGTACCACCTCTGTACCATCTCTGTACCATCTCTGTACCACCTATGTAACATCACTTGTAATGTAACCCATCATACACACATGGAAGTAAATGTGTGAGGCTGAGTGCATGTGTGCGTGGGGGATATGTGAGTGAGTGCATGTGTGTGTGAGTGAGTGGGGATGCATGAGAGAGTGAGTGCATACATGTGTGGATGTGTGTGGATGTGTGTGTGTGCACGTGAGCTAGTGTACAATCAAGAGCTCATCTCATATTGATTCCATTGGCACCAACCACACACTGTCCTTCAAGAACATCACAAATATCAACTCGCATCACAGGACAGAGAAAACACTGGATGATGTAATAAATCCTATTATTAAACAGCAACTAGACATTTAATTTTTATATACATTTCTTTAATCAATAGAAAAAGTAATTCTTAAATTCAGTCAGGTGTGTCCCATCTGTAGGCATTATGTGATGTTTAACTATGTTCAAACAAAATACTAGTATATGAGGAATTGTTTGGATGGCATTTTAAAAGTTGGGAAGTACAATATTTACCAACTTCAATGATAGTAACAGTACAAGAATCTGTACCGAAATAAAAGAATATCTTATTCATAGAGTTTGTCAATATTATGTATCAGGAATTTTAAAGTTTGTTTTAAATCAGATATATGAATCTTTAATGATGAATGAACAAGACAAAATATACATTCAATTTATGAGGTTTTATGGAGAATCATGCTCCATCATGGAAGCTCAAACATTCAAAGCACACAAACTTCCAGTGATTAGAGTTTGACAAGCATAACGCTGTTGAAATCAAGCACAGAAGAAATAGACATGTTTCTGCCCTGACTGATGGCCAGTTCCAGTCAGGCAGAAAATAAGACTCTGATACATTCATGGGGGGCATCTCAAAACTGTTTGGGCATGCCGTAAATGGCATACAGTGAGTGAGTGAGTTTAGTTTTACCCCACAGTCAGCAATATTCCAGCTATATGGTGGCGGTCTGTAAATAATCAAGTCTGGACCAGACAATCCAATAATCAACAGCATGAGAATTGATCTGTGCAATTAGGAACCGATGACATGTGTCAACCAAGTTAGCGAGCATGACCACCTGATCCAGCTTTCTTGAAAATTTGAGAGAGAGAGAGAAAAAGAAAGAGAGAGAGAGGGAGATTTGAAATGTCTTTCTGGATTACACATACACAGCATTTTACATTGATTCTTTTCTGAAATTAATTATCAAAAACCTATGTAAATTGCAAACAATTACAATCAAACTTATATGATTACTCTCAATGTAAATTGCTGCTGTAACAGAAATAATTATCTCTGTATATTAGTAAAATACATTTTGATACAACCCCCACAATTCACACATAAACAACCCAGATAAATACACAATTTGTTCAGGTATATATGGCATTATTTTTCTCCAATACCCATTGATCTACACATTCCCAGATAAGTTGGCCATTCTGCCCAATTAGAAATGTCGAGATAAGACTAATCCTCTCCCCTGCTGCAACAACACTGCCCACTGGGACCTACACACTGTGTACAGGGGTGATCAAGGGGAACACACTGATTCACAAAATATGGAACTCTGTAGTTTGGGAGTTCATAAAAGTTCAACCATGTCAGCCATTTTGAAAGCTTACAATGGATGCATCTACAGCAATAGTTTGTGATACACCCAAAGTGATGTTTAATTTGCTCTTGTACAAAGATGACCTGAGCTGCACTACAAGATCCAGTCTTAGAGAGATTTCAGTTTTATTTACAGTGACTGGATCTTTATAAAACAAGAGACTGTTTGAGGCTTACGTGACAAATTGGATTGAAAGTGAAAGATTTTCTGAAATCATTATCCTAATTATTGTCCATGTGTGGCTGCCATGAATTGTCTGAAGCTGGTGATGAATGGGAATCATGAATCACGACGATGTAGATGAGTTCATTTTCTTAATGAATGGAAGCTGGAGGATGGGTAAGATCACTGAATGACTGCAGGATCTGCAGGAGTGGGAGAAAGTGAAACACTTTGTTTTACTGGAGTAAAGGGGGGTGGGGGGAACGAAAAGAAACAGTGAGTGACTAAGTGATTGATTACAGTTTTATACCACTTCTATAAATATTCCAGCAACATAATGGCTGGAGACCCCAGAAATCGGCATCACACTTTGTACTCATGTAGGGAATGGAACCCAGGTTTTCAGTGTGTTGAGTGAATACTTTAACTACTGGCTTACCCAACCTTCCTTCAGTCAGGGGCATTTAGATGCTGGTGACTATATAAGACATTGTATATGGATGACAACCTGTTTTTACTGTATAACCCTATAACATTGTGTTACATGAAAAAAGAAGTTGTCATCCATGTACTCGTCTTATATACAATTCTGACACTTACAAAGTGAGTTAGATTAGGAATACGTGGGATGAGGTGTAATGTTGGTTATAAATAAGGGGGACTTGAGGGTAAATGAGTGGGTACATTTCATGTCTCAGTGAGCAATATCCTGCCAGCAATCCAGTGATTGATAGAATGAGTACCAGTCTCTGCCATGACGATTTGATGGGCATGTCACAGGGTTTAGGTCATGCCTTGTGACAGATCCACACTTGGTTAGTGGTAGAACATGGACATGAGGCTTTTGTTCTGTACTGGAATCCCCAAGGGGAGGGAGGGGTGTGTGTGACAAACTGACATCCTGACCCATGTTCACAGTGGTGGCCACAACCTCCACCAGATGTCCAGACTCCACATCCTGTCACATCACAATTAGGACCGTCCACTGCAGTGTCCACTACAACATCAGTTCTGCATTAACAGCAAAGTCCTGTGAAGTTTACACAAATAACCACAAGGAAGTTTACATGTTTATTTCCAAAGTACATCCAAGGGTCAAAATATCTGAAATTAATCAAGACGAAACGTGAACCATTTGAACAAATGTATATATCCTGTCTCCAGCAGCTGACCGTTTAGTTACCTACAATCAGTCGGGGCCTCCTGAACAAAGCACTAAGGTGATCATAAGTCACTAAGGTATCCTTATTGCAATGCTAGACAGTGGGAGTTAAGCTTAACCTTAGTATGCATTGCTTCATGAAAAGAACTTAGAAGCAGTGCTAGTGACTGATGATGCCTTCATGATTAGACACAGAGAGATTCAAACTACACATTAAGTTGGCTTTGAAATGATTTGTCATGTTTTGTGAATGCAGACCTTTTAGACACACTATTTGAATGAAATATGACCTGTATATTTTCATGATATAATCGCTGTATTTATGATGTCATGACAGATTGGTAGAAATTTGAACGACTTGCATTTTCCTTATTTTTTTTAATCTTTGGTTTCATTCAATCACTGGATTGACACTCAAATTAAAATACAAAAACATATTTCAAAAAATGATAAATATTCAAAACTAGATACAAACTATGCAAGAACCCCTCCAAAACTGACCGTGACTGAATTATTTTTGTGTGACTCTCTCATCACACAGATGGCAATATAGGTGATGTCTTGTCTCTTGATCAAACTGAAGCTCTACCTTCAGGAGATTCCATGCATCCCAACAGGTCCTCCACCTCCCCAGTGTGAGCGGTATCACTGATAACATACAACAGTGTTGAGGATACTATACTGAACAACAAAAGAAATGCAACACTGGCTTTTTGTCAAGTTTTTAAATAGAAGAGATAAACATGAACGCTTACTTTAATGATATTTCATTCTTTGAAACTTACGCTTCTTTTGCTGTTCAGTAAACTTTAGGTTGGAGTGAGTGAGTGAGTGAGTTTAGTCTTACAACACCCTTGGTTATATTCCAGCTGTATGGTAGTGGTCAGAGACCAGATAATCCAGTGATCACCTGATTCAGTCATGCAAAGAGTAGACAGATAAAACATACAGTTTTCATAGATTCTGAAAACCTAACCAAAGGTTCATCAACACTTGGAATCTCTGGTAAAACGATATCTAAACCACTTAGACTCAGGTGTGTAATTCCAGTGTTTCTCACAATCTATAATTGTGACAGAGTTCAATTCAACAAAGCAATACTGTATCTGTGATATGACAAAGGAGAAAACTCAAAGGAGGCTGTCTGACATCGAGGTAGGTCCACATAGCACAGACTGTTCACATTCCAACGTCTGTTCTTCAGAGCCTATATCTATCTGTCTTGAGAGATACATGGAAACACCATTATTATTGGTAACTGTTGCTACCATCAGCTCCAATGCTTGTCAGCTCACGGCATCAGAGAAGCAGGCCCTGGTCAGAATATATCAAACTGAAGTAAAAGCTGGACAATAGAGTCAGGATGTCACTGACTCGCAGTCCCTAAACCACATTACATTCCCCTACTGCCTATTCTTCCCTGCAAGGCTAAAGACATGATTTCTCAAGGTTCTGAATCTCCCATGTCACCTGGGATCCTTTTCAACTTAAATGGGATTATTTATCACTATAAGAAACATACATATTTAGAGGCTAAGCATTCTACTAGATTTGATTGATGGTCATAAATTATTCTCTGAATATATACAAATAATGCGTTTTTCTACATCTTTGTATTTTTTGTGTTCATATTTATAGTTTATAGAATATTGTTACTGTTTCTTAATGGAATGCAGTGCAAAAAATATGTTACCTCATCTTAATGAGGATAATGGATTAATGGTCAATGGACTGTCAGATGTTAACACAGGATAGACTGACACAAATCTAACTGGTCACTGTGCTGGAGATATGACTGTCATTGGTCTGTATCACAGTCTTTGAAACAAATATATCCAAGAAAGCCCAAGCAAGTCCAGATTATGTGGTAAGGCTGGATTTCCACACTTTCAAAGTTTCCGGACTCTGTTTTCAATGATATTTTATGATCGTGATTATTTCACTGTTGTTGTTTTTTCTATAAAACATGTTCATTTCTGAGACTAGATGTTAGTCTAGTATATCATATACATCAGGAATTAAGAAGGAAAATAACAACAAATATACACATATACGAGTAGGTATAGGATAAGATATATACTGCATAGCATTCCGTGAAGAAACAGAGGCAATATTCCATATACTACAGCTGTAAACACATTAACTACAAACATACGTAAATACAGACACATTCCTCGTATATATGATGTACACTAAAACCAGTTCACCAATCATAATGAAATAGTAGCAATATGAAGAGGCGATGGTAATACCCAGAAATCATTTAAAACTGTAAATATGATGACATATTTTGGAAATTGTTTCAGGACTACAATTTGTGAAAATGGTTAAGAATTGTTCTTCAGAGAGTGTAGTAAATTCTTGATGATGATTAAGCATTGTTTGTACAAGTGATTCCCCTTCTTTGCTACACTTGGTACAAGACATCATATCAAAGACAAAGATATTGTATGGCGTTGTTCATCTAAGACAAAGATGTTATATGGCATTATTCATCTAAGACAAAGATATTGTATGGCGTTGTTCATCAAAGACAAAGATATTGTATGGCATTGTTCATCTATGACAAAGATATTATATGGCATTGTTCGTCTAAGACAAAGATATTTTATGGCATTGTTCGTCTAAGACAAAGATATTATATGGCATTGTTCGTCTAAGACAATGATATTATATGGCATTGCATCTAAGACAATGCCTATTTCACAGAGAAGTTGTTTTAGTGGGGTGGTAGGTTTTGTACATCTACCAATTTCAGGTTTGAGTTTATGATTGTTTAACCGTAGTTTTGAGACATGTGACCTATGAGCTTTGTTTCCATAATGAAATAGATAATACTCAACTGGTATGGATGATTTGACCAATCTGTATGTTCACAATTTGTTATTTGATGTGGGAGAATCACTTGATAAATGTTTGAACATCACTCACTGATTGACTAATGCTTTCCTCTCATTTGTCCAAGGGCATTTGTTCATACTAACGTGTTTGATTTCCAAATAAAATAACAAGAATCATCACAAGATGACATATCCCCCTGGTACCCACGTATTTGAAAAGACCAATCATTTTTTTTTTAAAGAATTGTTTCCATGGAAATCATGAACAATATATAAATGCCATATATCTGTCAACTGCAAAAGGCACCACTTCAACATCTGTCTCAATTTTTTCAAAGAGAAATCAGCAACTATTTCTAAAACATATCATGATATTTATAATTTCAAATGAATCCTGTATATTGCCTCATATTGATTCCATTTGACTATACTGCATATGATAAGCTGTTGTAATGTATATCATTTATGTATCTGTATTTCTATATGTCTGTAACTACTGTAACATTCATGTTTGTAGTTTATAGAATATTACTACTGTTCCTTGATGGAACGCTATGTATTAAATATCTTATCTTATCTTATCTTATCTTATCTTTTCTTATCTTATATCTGTCAAGATCTGTTGAAAGATATCCAATAGTTTTCAAGTTGTGCTACTGAAACGACTGAGACTTGCCACATTTTCTAGACTAACACGGGCTTTCTTGGATATATTAGCTCCAGGGTCTGTATGACTGACAAGGGAAGAGACTACAAGACCTAGTGGGTCATTAAATAAGAGCCATCTAATCTCCAGTTAGGCAAGATCAAAGCAGCTTTATCTCTCTTAAACTCACTACCACCTTCTGTATTTAAATGGATACCCAATGCAGCATCTTTCCAAATTAATTTGGGGAGAAAAAAACATTAATTTACATGTCATAAACTTCAAAATATCTATCTAAGATTGACACTTGTTTTCCAAATTTGAAGGCTGGTAGACTTCTGGTAGTTCTCAACCAGATCAGTGACCATGTGGGTCTCATCAGGAGGAGGAGTTGTTCTCATTCCAGACTGCTGCTCCCCACTAGTCAGAGCTTTAATGGAGGGGCGTTCATGTCACAATGTTACCAAAATATTGGCAATTTTACACAGACACACCTCCCCCTAGTGTTGGACTACAGTTAATTATTTGATGTGTTGGTGAGGGCTGAGGTGGTGCTAACCCTGGCGCTATTCCTCATAAACTGGAGGATAATGTCTTTATTGATAATGTACTTCAAGTCTTCACTTCCTCCACTTGAAGTGAAATATTCCTGGAAAACACCAGGGAAACCTGTCATACCATGTGTCATTGTAATTTACTGATGTAAAAAATAGTTCCATGGTAAGTTAATGAGAGAGGTGAAGAAATGTAATGATTCTGATGTGGAAAATTGGTGCTGGGTCTTGATGTCGAGATGGCAGTGGTATGTGGCTGATTATGTTCAGTGAGTGTAGTTTTACACAGCTTTTAGCAATATTTCAGAAATGGACTTCATAGTACCAATGTTGAGTTGAACCGAGGTGATGATGTTGGGGTGAGGTGATGTAAGGTGATGATGTTGAGGTGAGGTGATGTAAGGTGATGATGTTGGGGTGAGGTGATGATGTTGAGTGGAGGTGAACCCAGGTGATGATGTTGAGGTGATGTGCCAAGTGACGATGTTGAGGAGAGGTATGCCAGGTGATGATCAATGTTGTGGTCATGTTAGGTGATGATGTTGGGGTGAGGTGATGTAAGGTGATGATGTTGAGATGAGGTGATGTAAGGTGATGATGTTGGGGTGAGGTGATGATGTTGAGTGGAGGTGTGCCAGGTGATGATCAATGTTGTGGTCATGTTAGGTGATGATGTTGCGGAGAGGTAATCATACGTGAGGTGAGGTAGTGATAGGTGATGATGTTGAGGTGAGGTGATACCAGATGATGATGTTGACATGAGGTGATGTTAGGTACTGATGTTTAGTGAGTTGGTGCATAAAAATCACTCCTCCAAAAATCGAGCTGTGAAAGTCTGGGTTAGAATAGGCCTTCAGCAACCCATGCTTGCCATAAAAGGCGACTTTGCATGGCAAAAGAGGCGACTAACGGGATCAGGTGATCAGGCTTGCTGACCGTTATTTATTTATTTTTTTTTCAATGTCAACACCAGTCATGACAGGTAGGATTAATGTTACAGAGTGAGCAAAGTTTCAGCAATACTTTTTATGTACATATAATATTATGAATAAATCTAAATTGAAAGTTAATCAATTTAGTATCTTTTGTGCATCCATATTTTTTGAAAATATGTTAAAATTGAGGTAACAGTGTGAAAGAGTTGTATAAGCATGTCATAAAAATATCTGGATCTCTTTGGTCCTGAATGTAAACGTATCAGTGATATGCTAAGATAATGATGATGAACAATCAATAGATTATCTCTAATAATATCTTTCTGTTTTCTTGGTATATTTGAAATCACTGGTTAGAATCAAGTTCTCTTAAGTTTTTTAAATGAGAATATACCTTGATCATTACACAAGTCTCTTATAGAGTGAATACCTTTAAGATACCAATGTCTTATAATAAAATTACTATTTTGGAATTGATGGTTGAACCAAAGGGGTTCAGGTAAGATTTGATTACTATCTGTAAAATCAGTTTTATGTGTTCTATAAAATATTCCTCATGGCACCAACACATCTTTCCAATAGGGATTCATTACATTCACATAATTTTCAATACTGGCTTGCTGACTTGGTTGACACATGTCACTGGTTCCCAGTTGTGCAGATCGATGCTCATGCTGTTGATCACTGGATTGTCTGGTCCAGACTTGACTGTTTACAGACCGCCACTATATAGCTGGAATATTGCTGAGTGCAGCGTAAAACTAAACTCACACACTCTCCTCCAAAAATCCATGTCTGCCACACAAATCCATATCACTCATACAAAGAAATCTGACACACTAATGAACATCAACCAATTCATTGTCAACAAGCTCATGGAGCTACCACAGTACATGGGACAAGAATAATGGCCCACAGTGAAAGAAACCAGAGCTTGAGTCCATATGAGTAATGCCAAAGCTGAATGAAAGATCATCCATTACAGTGTGGAAATGAAAGGCTCAGATGAAGACAAGTTTTGAAATTCTGGGCTTTGTATCTAATAACTGGATGTGAGAAATTCCCTTATCTTCATGGCTAATCTATTTTGTCTTACCAAGGTTTGAAAGATGTGATAGGGGTTTAAGTTGGTCTATTAGGAAGACAGATTGATGTTTTTTCATAATGGAAAGAATGACAATTTGCTGAAATGATATATAGCTTCAGGGATATGCAGGGGGGTTAGCCTCTTGAGAGAAGTGTTTACCCATTTCGCATCTTGAAAGCGTAAAATTGTAGCAGGTTCATGTATGTGGATTTATTTGTGACCCTCTGACATGCACACATAATCTCTGTAACAGTTTGAAGTATTCCGCATCTTGTAACATTTTGACAAACCTGTATGTTTAGGTCTTTTGAAGTCCTTGTAAATTTTTTAGTTAGATTTTCTTGTAGGTTTGTTTTCAACTCTTTGACTTTGCATAATGAATGAAATAAGCTGTATATGAAACTCCAGTTTCTGTAACTTCTCCATCACCTCTACAACAATATCTCCAGTGGAAGTCGGTTTATGACGCTAAAACCAGCACAACACACAATACGAGTATCTCTGCTCCTGGAGTTAGTTGGGTGGAAGTGTAGCCTGCTGGTTAAGGCTGGGTTCAATTCCTCACATGGGCACAATGAGTGAAGCCCACTTTTAGTGTCCCTTGCCTTTATGTTGATGGAATATTACTGAAACCGGTATAAAACTTAACTCACTCACTAATTTCTTTGGATATGATCTCACAGGGAGTCATGTTTCAAGTTTCAGGAGAGCTGACTGGACTTTGTGCACCAACCTGCCAGTCTGGAAACAGTCCATACTTCCATCAGCATCCCACACAGCTGAAGAGATCCAAACCACACACAAGCTTATCAGGTTTAAAAATGAACATCCTGTATTCTCCATCATGGGGAACCTAAGTTACTCACAACAAAGAATAAGGTAGTTGAAAGATGACATAGTACTCAGCACCAGCATGTATAGTCTGTGTATTGTGTTACAGGACTGCTATCTTTATAGATGTCTCCAGCAGACAACCCAAGCCTTTCATCATCAGGTCTTCATGCCACTGCAACATGAAGAACATGAGATACTAACTCTGCACATAGAGAGCTTCAAAGGGAGGTAAATGTATGTAACGCTCACCTTTAAGAATAAAACCTTGTCACTTTCATTACTTGATTGCTTTTGTTCAATTATTTTACCTATTACTTATGCAAGCACTGCACCTTGATTTGCATACAGCATACACCTTGGTATCCTAGCAACACATGTTAACAGATGGTACTCTTTGTTACCTAGCCTGGCATTCAGGGGGATTGATTTGTAGGTTGGTTTGTTGTTTTATGTTGCACTCAAGCAGTATCCCAGCTTTATCACAGCTGTCTGTAAACAATCAAGTCTGAACCCGACAATCCAGTGATCAACAGCATAAGCACTGATCTGCGCAGCTGGAATACAATGACATGTGTCAGCCAAGTCAACAAGCCTGACCACTCAGTCCCATTATTCACTTCTTATGACAAGCATGGGTGGCTGTAAACCAAACATAACTCTCCTAATAAGGAGGAGACAGCATGGGTGGCTGTAAACCAAACATAACTCTCCTAATAAGGAAGAGATAAGCTTGGGTGGCTGTAAACCAAACATAACTCTCCTAATAAGGAAGAGATAAGCATAGGTGGCTGTAAACCAAACGTAACTCTCCTAATAAGGAGGAGACAAGCATGGGTGGTTGTAAACCAAACGTAACTCTCCTAATAAGGAGGAGACAGCATGGGTAGCTGTAAACCAAACATAACTCTCCTAATAAGGAAGAAATAAGCATGGGTGGCTGTAAACCAAACATAACTCTCCTAATAAGGAAGAAATAAGCATGGGTGGCTGTAAACCAAATGTAACTCTCCCAATAAGGAGGAGACAGCATGGGTGGCTGTAAACCAAACATAACTCTCCTAATAAGGAGAAGACAGCATGGGTGGCTGTAAACCAAATGTAAGTCTCCCAATAAGGAAGAGACAAGCATGGGTGGCTGTAAACCAAATGTAACTCTCCCAATAAGGAGGAGACAGCATGAGTGGCTGTAAACCAAACATAACTCTCCTAATAAGGAAGAGATAAGCATGGGTGGCTGTAAACCAAATGTAACTTGCCTAATAAGGAGGAGATAAGCATGGGTGGCTGTAAACCAAATGTAACTCTCCTAATAAGGAGGAGACAAGCATGGGTTGCTGTAAACAAAATGTCACTCTCCTGATAATGAGGAGACAAGCATGGGTGGTTTTAAACCAAAGGTAACTCTCCTAATAAGGAGGAGACAAGCATGGACTGCATTGGTTGCTGGAAGTCAGCACATTTTCTTCTAAGAACGTCCAGGGAACAGTCACAGTTGACAAACAGAAAAATACATAATTTTTGTCTGATATTTTTAGAAACTACAGTTTTTAAAACCATTCTATCAGTCTTTCAAGAACATGAAAGGATTTTGTTTTGTATGTGAGAGTATCCAAATGTTGTGGGGTCAGAGTTTCGATCACTCTGTAGAAACAACCATGGACCCCACCACCCCACACTGATTCTTAATTCAAACCATATTTCAAACTGCTAGAAGCAGAAGAGAGTGAAGTCCTTCCAGGTGAAGGTTTGTTAAATGAAGGAGACAGTTCACTGCGCTGTCATCTGAAATGCCAGGGGCAATGTGCAAGTGGAAACACTTACAGCTTCAGAGCTTGAAAATGACACATGTCTGATCCTGCGTCTGCCTCGTAGGTTTTGAAACACAGCCAATTCAGGGAAAAGGATTTCAAGTGAAACATGGCTTGTTTTATTTATTTGCTCACAAATATATACAAAGGGTCATGATCTGTTTCTGTTTATTTTACTTCAGTGGTCTTGTGGATAGTGTTTGTTGGGCAAGTGGAAGGTTTGTGTCATTACTATAAGATGTTAAAAAAGGAACTTGATTTTGCCTTGTCTGAGGCTTGACTTCTCGGGGACAGCACTAGGACTGGTCTGTAGTCTGTGTCATAGTGGGGCATACATATTCAACTTGTCATTTTATTGTCAGCAATGTATCACGTCATCTACCAAAAACTAATTTCAGGCTCCATTCATGTATCTTTTGAGAAAGGAAAATTATAAACATTTCCAATATGTTTGTGTTTGAGACATGGCTACGAGATATTTCACTCTAAATAATATATTGAGCATTTCACTGACACACAATATTCATGCACGTTGGTGCATAATGAAAGTAGGTCTGGACACAAATGATTGTAAAAATGACATTGCACGATATCTTTTTCCGTTTTCATAAATACAGTAGGAATACAAAAATGCATTCAAATCATATTTGCAGTAAATTACTTTTATTCCTTGCATATAGTCACTGCATATATTAGTACATATCCATGACTCAGGACCGTAAACAAAATATTCTTACAAAACAACAACACCATGAGCTAATAATTTCTATTTACTGTCCATTTGATTATATTTGACACAGATGAATTGCTCACTGACACAAAATCTAATATATGTAACAAAACCAAAGTTTGCAGTCGCATGAAATTGACACTGACCAGCGGAATAGCCATGTAATCAACAAGTGTATTTCTTACATGCAACTTGCACACGTGGCTGTTCTACCAGCAATTAAGTGGTCCCCCCTTTTGTAAACTTGTGAAAAGTGAGAACAGTAAACAACCTTTTCATTTGGGTGTCCAAAATTATGAGACAAAATCATCATTTGTCATTTTCATGTGACTGCAAAATTTGCAATTATTAGATTCAATTTGTGTTCGTGAGCAATTCACTGGCTTCAAATGAAATCAAACTGACTGTTGTGTTACAATTGATTGGGTACAATGTAACACAATCAGTTGCATCAACACTGCTAATCCCAACTTGATTATTCTGTGCTCAAATGTCAAGGGGCCTAATTTGCCAGGTGTTTAAGACAATGTCTTTCCATTGATCCAACTCAAACCTAATTGGCATTTTCATCATAAACTTCACCATCATATTCTGTAAGTTGACAGTACTAAAACACATTTCCTTACTTACTGAAAACAAGAAGCGAGAGAGAGAGGAAGGGAAAGGGAGAGGAAGAAAGAGGAAGAAAGAGAGGGAGAAAGAGTGAGAGAGGGATAGACAGGAGGAGGAAGAGGAGGAGAGGCAGGAGACAGGAATAGAGGGTAATAGTTATTATTGTTAGTAATTCAAAGAATGCAGCCTTGTCATCTACCCATAATCCTTTATGTTGGCAGTCATCGCACAATAGTACTCAGATTTTCAATCTTAAATACAATCTTAAAGTATTTCAACTATCCCACTCTTGTTGTGCCTCCAGTTGTATCCTGACCTGAGTACACCACAAGCATGAGTTCAGTCCTAACGAGGGTAGGCATGTCTGCTACCACAACGTGGTATTTTTCCACAAACCACAAGCATGAGTTCAGTCCTAACGATGGTAGGCATGTCTGCTACCACAACGTGGTATTTTTCCACAAACCACAAGCATGAGTTCAGTCCTAACGAGGGTAGGCATGTCTGCTACCACAACGTGGTATTTTTCCACAAACAACAAGCATGAGTTCAGTCCTAGTGATGGTAGGCATGTCTGCTACCACAACGTGGTATTTTTCCACAAACCACAAGCATGAGTTCAGTCCTAACGAGGGTAGGCATGTTTGCTACCACAACGTGGTATTTTTCCACAAACCACAAGCATGAGTTCAGTCCTAACGAGGGTAGGCATGTTTGCTACCACAACGTGGTATTTTTCCACAAACCACAAGCATGAGTTCAGTCCTAGCGATGGTAGGCATGTCTGCTACCACAACGTGGTATTTTTCCACAAACCACAAGCATGAGTTCAGTCCTAACGAGGGTAGGCATGTTTGCTACCACAACGTGGTATTTTTCCACAAACCACAAGCATGAGTTCAGTCCTAGCGATGGTAGGCATGTCTGCTACCACAACGTGGTATTTTTCCACAAACCACAAGCATGAGTTCAGTCCTAGCGATGGTATTCATGTCTGCTACCACAACGTGGTATTTTTCCACAAACCACAAGCAGAAAAGGCATCAAACCTGAAGAAGACAAATGTTCAAGGGAACCAGAACAATATTCTCAAGCAGTCATCCACTGGTTCACAACTGTAAAACGATCATGCACTGTTATTTTGACTCTCAAAGTAGTTAAAACAATTTGTACATTTTTAGAGGAAGTATGGTATGTCTTATAGATGGGGGATACTGTTTCCTGATGGAAGGGGTGTTCCTGCAGTCGACAGACCCCCCATCACTTATACCATGAGATAAGGGGCTTATCCAACTGGCATCTTAAACCTGTTCTACAGTTCTGCTTCCTGATATTCATCGTCAAGGCAACAGGTACCTGTCAATCAAACTATGCGGGTGTACTTAAAGACTTGTTTTCTTTGTGGCTTTGACATTCAAAAAAGATCGGTTTGATGTCTCTGTTTCCTCTGGCTTTTATGACATTGAAAAAGATTGATTTCAGTGTAGTTCTAGCTTTAAAAACAGACTGCAGTTAGAGCTAGCTCATTCACGTGTGGACCTGAGCTTACTATGTTAACAATCATAAGTTGTTACGATATCATCATGGATATCACCTCAATATTATTGTCAAATCCTCCAATTTGGAGTTTTGAACAAATAAAATATACCATATACTGGCACAGGTACTACAGAAATGTATCCTCGTAAAAATCTGAATACAAGGAAATGTAGCATAGGACAGCTAGGTCCATTCTATATTGTGCCATTTTTTAGGATGGAACTGTCATACTGTTGTATTAGATACAGTTAGTTGCATTATAGATGAAAGTATTGTTTACAGGAACAAATATCTTGCAATGCACAATTCTACTTGCAGTGAAGATGAATGGGGACAACTACATATGGTTTTGGTATTGGGTTTGTGAATATGGACTCATCCCAAGTTTAGGGTACTGGGAACATTTCTGTAGTTTGATTGGGGTGCATTTCTGTATACAAAAAGGGGCCTGGGGTATCTGCATTTCCTGCACTATACCTGCCTGTACATCAGGGTTGGGTATTGCCCAAATTATATTGTGATATGTGTGACATGTGTGTGTTGGTGTACTTCAATATATTGTCAAAGTGTAAGACATGGTTTGGGTAATGTGATTACTGTTTCCTTCCTTTTGAAACAATGACTGACTCAGAGGTGATTGTACAAGAAGAGATCAACTAAAAGTGGTGTTTCCAAACTGAAAACTTTGCTTTAAAGTTCTTCTACAATTTTGGTTTGTTTATCCTTAGGGATGCCAGTACCAATCTATTTTCTTCATTTATAAATTGTAATAAATGTTATGCAAATACAACTGAAAGTCCAATAAACATTTTCCAAACTATTAATGTATAATAATGTAAAAGAAACACCAATGTTATTAATATTTTGACAACATCATGAAAATCACCGATCATATTGGGTGAACTGGCTCACGAAAAGTGTCCAACAGTATATTGTATTGTGAAGTTTGAATTGCAATATACCGGTATTAACCGGTTTTATCACCCATCCCTATTAACCATCTGTTGGTAATGACTTGGGACTCAGCTGCTTCATCAACACTATAACATCTCAAGTCAGAAATGAACAATATTTCAAACTACAGTATTTCAAAATTAAATCACATAGAATGTAGTTCATTTTCAGATCATGTTATAACGTACAACAGATGTCAAACTACACAGTGTCATCTTGACAGAAAATGATATATGGAAAATAAGTTGTCACAACACTAGTATCTAATACGAACCACCATAAAATCCCATCAAACTGTCAAAAGGCAATATACAAGGGCTATAAAGATATCACATCTTGCAACCAAAGTAAGTTGTTAGGATATAGGTATCCGTATAATAAGTGTTCTAACATCTGTTTCCAAGTCTGCTGTGACAAGTGACATTAGATATCCAAACATCAGCATGAGACGATAAACAAAATCACAACCATAAGAAAACTGGGAAGAACACAGACATGGAAAACAAATATGGCCTTCCATCTTGCTTCCTATCAGGCAAACTTTCCACAGGAAACATCCAACCAAGCCATCCTGAGGTAAACTCAAAATGTCTGCCACATAGATCAAAATGTCTGCTACATAGATCAAAATGGCTGACAGATAACCAAACTGGACTGTCAGCAGGGAGGATCAGGGAGTGTATCAAAATGTTAACCAGCTTTCTTTCATATTTAAATCATCTCTCCTTTTCATTTGTTAAAAAAATTATTTTTGCGAAGAAATTGTACTCAGGGTTTATGAGGGTTTCGTGAGTATTATGTGCCTGGAAATTCTATTGAATAGCTCCAGCAAGATAAGATAAGATATTTTATCGCAAGGGAGATACCTTGCCTTATTTTAACATGGATCTCACACTTAGACAGTATATTGGTCCAAGCTGATCCCTTAATGCTGAGTACCAGGCAGGGTAACAACAAGTACCGTATTTAATGTTTTTCAAACCTTCTCCCTCCAGACAGACTCTATGCACTAGACAACAGAGATGGTTCGTCAGCCAGACTCTCTGTCCACCACCACATATATAACTGAGGTGGTTCTCCAGACACACTCTCCACTACACCAACATTCCACTAGGTTGACTTTCTTCCATTGACCACACAAACCTCATTTACTTGGCATTGACGATCAGGAGGAATAAAGTTGGACCTATCCTGACCAGGAATCCCTTCACTTACATATAGTCTGAAATATTTCATTACACAATACATTTCTCATCTAAAGATTGTACACTAGCATTCCTATGATCTATATTCTGGTTTCATCATATGCATATCTTGCACAGACATCATGAAGCTTTACCACAGGGGATCAGCTCACACTAAAAGTCTTATCTTCAGGCTGCAAATATTTAAACTTCCATACCTTGAATATTACCGTAATGTCTGTATTGTGGGCCTATTAAGAACCTTCTTCAACCAATCAGACTTCAGCACCTCTTCCCATCAGCTAAAAATACTTATCTCATGCCTCATCTTAAACACAAGCAAAACATCAAAGCAGTAACTTTCTTCCAGAAAATTTGACAAGAACTTCAAAATGATTCAGCAATTAAATCCAATATTTTCTGTCCTGATCTGTAGACGTAGCAGATCCAGCTGTAGGAAGTCATCAGCACAACAAGCCAATCACCATGACATCTCAATCAAGGAAATACATTGCCATGCAATCAAGAAACTGACTGAAAATCATGATGTGTAATTCCTGATGAACATTTTTTTTCAAACTAAAATAAATGAGCATGTTGAGGTAATTATACAGGCCTCTCCAGTAATATAATTAACTAAATCAGACTATCAGTAACATGACAGTCAGGATCTGCACAAGGCCACAATAAACTGAGATTTCAGAGTTTATACATTTCACAGAAATGTCTAGACAGAAGCTAACATTTCTCTCAAGACAGAAGCTAACATTTCTCACATTATATTTTGATTTGAACAAACTGTTCAAGCATATTTGTATTGTAATTGTTGGCAGGTGGGTAACTGAGCAGAGTGATATCAAATGAAGTGGAGTTGAGCGGAGTCAAATGGAGCAGAGTGGGGTGGAGAGGAGTGATATTAATTGGAACCGAACAGAGTGGACTGATGTCAAATGGAGCAGAGCAGGGTGATGTCAAATGGAGCAGAGTGGAGTGATGTTACATGGAGCCGAGGAGAGTGGAGTGATGTCAAATGGAGCAGAGCAGAGTGATGTCAAATGGCGCAGAGCAGAGTGATGTCAAATGGAGCAGAGTGGAGTGGAGTGATGTGGAGTTGAGCGGAGTCAAATGGAGCAGAGTGGGGTGGAGAGGAGTGATATTAATTGGGAGCCGAACAGAGTGGACTGATGTCAAATGGAGCAGAGCAGGGTGATGTCAAATGGAGCAGAGTGGAGTGATGTCAAATGGAGCAGAGCAGAGTGATGTCAAATGGTGCAGAGCAGAGTGATGTCAAATGGAGCAGAGTGGAGTGGAGTGATGTGGAGTTGAGCAGAGCGGAGTGATGTCAAATGGCGCAGAGCGGAGTGGAGTTATGTCAAATGGAGTTGAGTGGAGTGATGTCAAATGGAGCAAAGTGGAATGATGTCAAATGGAGCAGAGCAGAGTGATGTCAAATGGAGCAGAGCGGAATGATGTCACATGGAGCAGAGTGGAGTGGAGGGATGTCAAATGGCGCAGAGTGGAGTGATGTCACATGGAGCAGAGCAGAGTGATGTCAAATGGAGCAGAGCAGAGAGGAGTGATGTCAAATGGAGCAGAGCGGAGTGATGTCAAATGGAGCAGAGTGGAGTGATGTCAAGTGGAGCAGAGTGGAGTGGAGTATTGTCAAATGGAGCAGAGCAGAGTGATGTTACATGGAGCTGAGGAGAGTGGAGTGATGTCAAATGGAGCAGAGCAGAGTGGGGTGATGTCAAATGGAGCAGAGTGGAGTGATGTCAAATGGAGCAGAGTGGAGTGATGTTAAATGGAGCAGAGTGGAGTGGAGTGATGTTAAATGGAGTGGAGTGGAGTGATGTCAAATGGAGCAGAGCAGAGCGGAGTGATGTCAAATGGAGCATAGTGGAGTGGAGTGATGTTAAATGGAGGAAAACAGAGTGGAAAGGAGTGATGTCAAATATAGAGTGGAGTGATGTAGATTTAAGTGGAGTGATGTCAAATGGAATGGACAGAACAGAGCAGAGAGGAGTGATGTCAAGTGGAGTGGGACAGAACAGAGCGGAGCAGAGTGATGTCAAATGGAGCCTAGTAGTAGTGTAATAAAGTGGAGTGGAGCGAAGTAGACTATGTACCTTCTCTCTTACTCACAAAGTTGAAATCAACAACCAATCAAAATACCACTTGCAAATGTCAGCATGGCATTGATCTTTGTTCAAATTGCAGTGACATCTGTGCAAGCTCCAAGTGCATATAAACAAGTCATATGAATGATGTCGTAAGTGAACCCACACTCTCAGAGTCAGACACCTAATTACTAGTAGACAGTCAGCCATCTAACCCACTCAGCCACCTTGTAATCTGAAATATAACATTTCTTACATCTGACCACTTTCTAAATGGCATTGTGCATTGACTATGATAGTACCTGTATATGTAGATGCAAGTTCTGGGGGTATGGATACTTGTCCATATATGAAAGAAAAGTGTAGCTGGATTGGATGTCCAATTTTAGCATTAGGCCACTGAAACTGGTCTTGTATTTTGTATTTCAGTCCAAGTATGAAATATAAACTGCTGCCTAATTGCAAGTGTGTGAGCACATGCTACTTAATTTGACAATGTCATAATTAATACCACTAACCAACCTAATAACAGCTTGTTAACATGATTGACACCTTCATTGGTACAGATTAACACAGTCAATATTAGAGCTAAGTTTCTCATAGTGACCTGTTAATTATAAACCACACAGCAGCCAACTTTGGAAAGTGTGTAATAAAGACTTGTTACAGTCATTATGTAATAATAAAGTGTATAAATGTAATATATTCTCCATATGTAAATATGTAATAACTGCAAGTGTGCACATGTCAGTTGTATACCTGCTGTTCATGACCAGTCCTCATCAGGTTCCTCCACATCTGGGAAATTTCAGGGTACTTTTTTTTAAATGGTTCCTGAAAGAACTTGAAAGAAAGCTAAAATTTGGTTATTTCCCCACCCCACTGCCCTTCAGATATGTTGTCCAGGACAGGTTGGATATGTGGCAAGTGTGGGAGGCAATAAAGAAGCTTCATTCCATCAAATATCTTGGTCATCTGTAACAAATTCTAAATTCTGCTGAAAGACAAAACTGTCTTGGCTGGTAATGGATTACATGGCTACTCCAAAGTTTAGAGTTCAAAATTAACAATCTGCATTCTCTTTCACAACGTAATCATTCAGAATTTCAATGTATATGAATGTGAGTGTGCTTGTGATATTTGATATTTATTTATTTTTTATCATTCCGTCAAGAAACAGTAGCACTATACTATAAACTACAGATATGAACGTTACAGTAGTTACAGACATCTAGAAATACAGATACATAAATGATATACATTACAACAGTTTATCATATACAGTATAGTCAAATGGAAGCAATATGAGGCAATACACAGTGTTAACAACCTCGCCTGAACCTTGTTGGAAAATGTTGTTAATTATGTGTTGTTCGCCACATAAAGATGGGAAATGTTCTAAGATAAGGTATAAACATTGACATTCATACTTCAGTATACAATCCTTGCACCTTTAACAAATTCATGGAAAAAATATCTTTTGACATGACCCCTACAGATACTTACCGAAGTGCTGGCACCACAGGAGAAGGAATGTCTGATATTCATGGGTTTATCTGAATAGCTGTGACCCCATGCTGGCGAATACAGCCTTATCACACTCTTGCATAAGTCAGTGATAATCATGTATATTATCCTGGCAGTCTTGAAAACAGTTCCAGGGCAAGTTCTAAAACTGTTTACCATTCATCATTTCAGTGCAGGAGAGGGAGGTGGGAGTGGTGGGTGGTGTGGGGTGGGGGGCTGTTATGTTGAGATTATGTTGGTAACCTTAGTAACATGTCTTTCATAGTGTGTTATTTCACACGCAAATGAGAGAAAACATAACATACACAAACTTTTTCTGATGGTATGGATACTTGCAGAATAACAGATATTCATTCATTCAGTTAATGCAGTCTTTCATAACAATTAGTTGATGCAGAGTTTAGTAACACACTCACCTCACACAATATTTAATAACACACACATCACACAGCATAACACACACAAACACAGACACACACAGTATAGAATACTGCCACTCCACTCCATTTCAATCTGCGTCACTCCACTCTATATTCAACATTATCTTATCTTATAACAAACACATACAGAACATTTGATAACATACATTCACCTAACATAACCATAACCCTCCCACTTCAACAGAGACTTGGAACCTGTCCCACTTCAACTTCAACAGAGACTTGTACCTGTCCCACTTCAACTTCAACAGAGACTTGTACCTGTCCCACTTCAACTTCAACAGAGACTTGTACCTGTCCCACTTCAACTTCAACAGAGACTTGTACCTGTCCCACTTCAACTTCAACAGAGACTTGTACCTGTCCCACTTCAACTTCAACAGAGACTTGTACCTGTCCCACTTCAACTTCAACAGAGACTTGTACCTGTCCCACTTCAACTTCAACAGAGACTTGGAACCTGTCCCACCTCAACTTCAACAGAGACTTGTACCTGTCCCACTTCAACTTCAACAGAGACTTGTACCTGTCCCACTTCAACTTCAACAGAGACTTGTACCTGTCCCACTTCAACTTCAACAGAGACTTGTACCTGTCCCACTTCAACTTCAACAGAGACTTGTACCTGTCCCACTTCAACTTCAACAGAGACTTGGAACCTGTCCCACCTCAACTTCAACAGAAACTTGTACCTGTCCCACTTCAACTTCAACAGAGACTTGTACCTGTCCCACTTCAACTTCAACAGACTTATAATTGTGACTTTGTTTAACACAGATTTAACTGCATAGAATTCTAGTAATGTCTGATGCCGCAGGTCCATGTAACACAAGACAAAATTCTTTAAGTGGTGCAGGTCTCAGATTTATTCCTCTTTGAGTCAATATCTAATGAGCTTAATGGTATGGACAAACCAAGATTCGAACCTAAAACCTGAGGTTTGGGGCATGTGCTAATTGCAGCCACTTGAAGCACTAGGCTACCTGTGTTACAGGGGTTCATGTATCACAGCTTTATGACAGAGGTCTCAACTCAACAACAGCTGAAGAAATGTCCCTCTTACAATACACATTCATTTCGTAAACAAAAGATATTTAATTCCCTCAACTCTTACACGACATGCATCTATTCTAAAGAATCACAGTTATTAAACAAGCTGGAGAAAAGGACCCACAAAATCTACATCGCAAATTCATAATTCATATCCCCCTTGACATCTGACAAAGATTGTTGAAGCACCTGTTCAGAATTACTGATGCAGCTATACGTACGTGGATAGGTAAAAAGTGGGCTTGATGTGTAATTATAGCCCCATGCAGCGCTGGTGCACCGACACTAGAATCACACACTCGGCTATTGAAACTCAGAACTTACTGGAGTGTCGTTACTCATGACTCACCCAGCACACTGCATTAACTATGTGCCTACAGCCGCAGATAGTGAAACCAGGCTGGATTTATAAAATATTTCCCTGCACAAGCCGTGAGTGTGTGTAAGTGTGCTGGATGCATCTACGCCTCGATGCATTAAACATGTTCTTGGTATGACTAATCCACATATATCTGATACAAACAAAATAATCCTCATCTGTGTAGTTTAACGCTTTAGATTTCCATGCCTTCAAGTTAGCAGATATGTGAAATAACACTCCTATAACCAACATTTTATACATTCCCAACAAACTATCACCTGAGATATATGATCACTAGTGTAGTACCAACAAAAGTCTGCAATGAAATCACTAAAATGTGTGGAAATATAAAATCAAGCGTTTTCCAGCTATGACTGGACTAGGCAGGACAAATTCATTTCTAGTTTTATGGATTTTTATCCTCAGTAAATCTAAAAGCAGGTAGGGTGAAAGAAATAACATTCACCAGTCACAATAATATATCTTTTAAATACTAAATGTATATTACTATTTTTTCTATTTTATGAAGTGGAAATGCTCAAAAAAAAAACCCAAAACAATACATAAAATTTTTTTTCTTTTTCTTGTAAGTATCTGTCCAATAAAAAAATTTAGGATCTTATTTTTTGAGCATGGAAAATGAATGACCTAGATAGGTATAATATTAGGTAATACAGAAAGAAAGACTCGTGTATTGCTATATAAATGACAGTTCCCTATCAGTCACATCAGCAATGCTTCTGGGAAGAAGCTGCTCAGTCCATTTGACTTCAATTGAAACTAGTGAGTAGTTCACTAACATAAACTCTAATAAATGTAACAAAACCTATATTTGTTGCCAATTTGATGTGTCAAACTGAATTTTCACTGCACATGCTTGTTGATTACCTCGCTGTTCTAGCAGTAACTGGATCCTCCCTTGTAAAAAATAACGAAAAGTGACAACAAAATAATTATCATTTGTTTAACCTTTTTGTTTGGGTGTCCAAAATTTGGAGACAAAATATGAGAGTTGATTTCATGTGACCGCAAAATTTGATTTTTTTTGCATATATTAGATTTTGTGTCAGTGAGCAATTCATTGGTGTCAAATGAAATGAAACGGACTGTACCGCAGAATCCCTAAGGGTAGTGGCCCCTTTAACAGTGTTAGGTCAGCTGATCTGTTAGCTGGTCAGCTCAGAGTGTACAGCATCAGAGGAAGTGGACGCTGGTCATCCCCTTACCCTCAGACAATCCACCACCACTGTCCTGAACATCAACATGCCAATCCACACATGATAACTGTGAGGAACTCACATGTGCTAGCATCAATGGGCTACCTGCTGTCCTCACCTGAGACTTGCCCTCAGGTGCTTTCTAATTAAAGATGGACTTGAGAAGATTTAATTTCTTTTGAAGTTAAAATAGCTGACTTTGTTTAATTTCTGTCAACGCTGCACTGTTTGAGCTGTAGAGCTGAACTGACAGTGTCATCATAATGGTGATTTACACACCTGTGACTTGTTAAGCTGCTGCACAGAGA
The DNA here is from genome assembly GCF_037392515.1 of Haliotis asinina. NCBI lineage: Eukaryota > Metazoa > Mollusca > Gastropoda > Lepetellida > Haliotidae > Haliotis > Haliotis asinina. The sequence continues at coordinate 3,870,629 of NC_090280.1, forward strand.
CTTATTCACTGTTTCATCTTTGATGCTGTTAAATTTTTAACTATTTTACAAATATCAATAAAATCTGCCCAACCGAATGGTGATTCCATTACAAAGGTAACTGCATTAAAAGGGTTGTTGCATTACAATGATTAATACAGAAGTGACTGCATTAGAAAGGTGACTGTATTACAAAGGTGAATGTATTGTACAGATTATTGCATTACTGAAGTGAATGCATTGCAAAAGTGACTGTAGCACAAAGGTGACTTTATTGTATAATTAGCTATGAAAAAAAACAGCCAAATCATTCATTTGAAACTTTGAGAAAACAAATACATATGCAGTGTCATCATAACACATGCTGTCTTCAGGGATCATGTTTTGGAAACATGTTACCCCTGGATGTGATGCATCGCACTCTCCATGTGCATCCTACATGGTGAAAGACCTCCAGAGCACATGACACCTAGACAGGCTGTAAAACAACTCATCATTTGCAAACATATATTCACCTTTCCAACATGCACAAGGTCGATAGCCTACAAAGACCACAAGCAGAAAAAACCCTAAGGTTTAAAAAAATATGATTTAATCTTTTCTAAAATACACCATCAAAACCATGGGTTTCAAAAAATGTCAAAATAGTATTGAACCAAATGGTCGTCATCTATATAAATCCATGCTTAAATACACATGATCAAAAGAATAAATTACCAAAATACAAGAACAGAATTCATACCCCTAAAACACAAAACAAACAATAAAACACAAACCAAACAATTAACCCAACCAAAAGGGTTATTAACTGATCCTTACAGTATCGCTGATTTCTGATTAAAAAAATCATGCTCTGTGGAAACTCTTTCTCCATTACACAAAATTAATTCATTTTTCCTGGGAAATTTCAAACTTCATAGGGACACCTTTATTCATTATCTGTCATGATACACTGGCCCTGGCTCTCCAGGCAGATATCAGGTATCACAGGGCGAGCATGGATTGTTCCCTAAACGTCCCTAGTGGGGACAAGGCAGTAAACAGAACCGACCATACATCCCGGTAACCTGATCCCTAAACAAGCAGTGTACGGATTCACTGAACCGTCCATACCTGAACGTTTGTTCATGACAAACCGAGAGCTTTGATACTCGTTAGTTCAGGTAGTATTGTTTGTAGAGGCGACCAATTAAATCCTTTGGGTGAAGGAATGGACCAATCAGGAGCTGTGTGTAGGAGCACCTGTCTGACAACGCTGCCACATGTCTGGAGTTTTGTTAGTTAGGTGATTTATTGAAACTAAACTCACATTGCCAAGTTCACTCATCACATGCTCTTGTGAGGGACGTGTGGAGGCTGGCTGCCCTCAATACCTGTCAGTATCCAAGGGCTGATGTACTTTTAAGAAATTAATTATGTCACTCCAATCAAATTATTTCAAACCATTAAGGATGTTCTACATTTTAAACATAACAATATACATTTTGCCTCATGAAAATGACATACTTAAAATCCATTTAATCTGGTTTGTACCTTGCGACTTTAATACACTTCATGCTTGCAGTGATAGTTTCCAGTGTAATGGGTTCTTCTAACACTAGACAATATCATGACGATATAAACCTTTCAACATTTGAAAGACATATAATTTCAAAATCTGCACTATTCTGAAAAGCTACAAGATTGCTGACACAGTTGAACAATGTTCACACACTTTGTAAATCCACAATAATGAATGTACTTTTGTAGAACACTGTTACAATACACAACAATGTAAGCTACAGATGATTTGTACAAGGAGCCCTAAACCTGGATACATTCTTAACAGATTAACTTTCAACGAGACACAAATTCCAACTGTTTCACATAAATAGTTTCAGAGATGGTGTTCAGAGAACCATTAAACCTGACCACACCTTCAGCTACTGCTGTAGTCAGGTAGCTATAAAACTAGCTACTCATCCTCTCTCAAATTCAATGCCTTAACATTAAGGGATATAGGACACTCTTTATTTACCACCTATCCATCGGAAATTCTTTTAACATCTCCTATAATATTTTTGCGGTAGGTCAACAATGATTTAACCATAGAGAGGTGATGGCGTCGTTGTATCAAGACCTTCCATCATTCAATAGACAATATTAATTCAGATTGTTACCTGAGACATGTGCAAATAGGCATTATGTAAATGGAAATTGTACATTACAAAGGCGACGGCGGCTTGTGATGCCAGGATGTAGACCGACAACACTTATATTCATGAACAGATAATCGTCTCCACACCCTCTCACCGTTCAACGCCATTCAACACACTTCAGTGGATGGTTTCAGGTTTAAATCAAAACAAGGCTCGTGAGCCCAGCGAAGCATCTACTTGCCCCAGTGACGCAGCAATACTTACACAAACGTTTTTTTCTCAAAACCTGTTTAGCTTGTTCATACTGGAAATATCTCACTTGGGATCTGCATCAGTGTGAATGATCGTGTTATTTTAGAAAATATCTTTCATCAACACGTGCTAGTGTTACTGTGTTCTGAATACCGAGTTCATGGGCATAGAGAGATGAAAACGGGAGCTGGTTTCTAAAACACAAATGAACTATAATATAACTGTCAGAAATGTGAGAGGAATCCATTTTCCACTTCATACACGACATATATACTAACCGATTTCAAAATAACTGATGCTCTTCCTCATGTAGTAGTAGTAGTAGTAGTAGTAGTAGTAGTAGTGGTGGTGGTAGTAGTAGTAGTAGTAGTTGTAGTAGTAGTAGTAGTAGTAGTAGTAGTAGTAGTAGTAGTAGTAACAGCAGCAGCAGCAGTAGTAGTAGTAGTGGTAGTAGTGGTAGTAGTAGTAGTAGTAGTAGTAGTAGTAGTAGTAGTAGTAGTAGTAGTAGAGGTAGTGGTAGTGGTAGTGGTAGTGGTAGTGGTGGTAGTAGTAGTAGTAGTAGTAGTAGTAGTAGTAGTAGTAGTAGTAGTAGTAGTAGTAGTAGTAGTAGTAGTAGTAGTAGTAGTAGTAGTAGTAGTAGTAGTAGTAGTAGTAGTAGTAGTAGTAGTAGTAGCTAAAGTCTGTTTGTTTTACTTGTTTGCTTGTGGTTTTATGGAACACTAAACTGTATTCAGTTATAGAGTAGTGGTCTGTAAATAATCAAGCCTGGTCCAGACACTCCAGTGATTGACGTCATGATCATTGATCTGCAGTTGGGGCAGATGATGGCATGTGTCAGCCAAGTTAGTGAGCTGTTAGTGAGCTGATCCTGTTAGTTGCCTCCTACAATAAGTGAGTTTATGAAGACCAGTTGTAACCCAGATTTTTATGGGTTAGAAGCAGACGAAGCAGTCGTGATTGAGTATAGTTTTACGCTACTTCTAGCAATATTTCAGCAATATCACAGCAGGGGACACCAGAAATGCAGCAGCAGTACCAGTAGCATCCCTACTCACTTGGCACCATAAAACCTTCAACAAGTGACAGGGTACTTAAGGCCCTATTCTACCCCAGATTACCAACAACCCCACAAATAAAGATTTTAAACCCAGCAAACAGGCAGATAAGCCTACAGGTAAGTTGATCCTAACACCCTCTCGACTCTCCTGGGAGACAGATAGCAGTAAGTATATAATCAGACTCAAGGGCCTGAGTGACGGACAAGCCTTCTATGTTAAACTGTCTAAATACCCTCAAGTGCTGAGTTTACCCCACTGGATCTGCAAGCCACAGGCTGGACCAGCTTGGACTCTTGTTAACCTTCTACCCTTCCAGATATAAATCTGACAAAGATCTGTATGATTTGTTAACCCTTTATGTTTTAACATAGAAAATCTGATGAAGATGTTTATGATATTTTAACTCTTAAATGTTCAAATGCTAAATATTTCTGTGGTATAAACACAAAGAGCTAAAATACAACGTTTACAGAGATATTGGCACATTATTTATGTCACTGAAAGAGTGATTAGGGTTTGATGTCGCACTATTCCAGCAATATCACGGCAGAGGACACCAGAAATGGACCTCACACATTGTACCCATGTGGGGAATCAAACCCTGGTCTCTCACAATGAGTGTTTGCTTAAACCATTATAGTTTGGGACAAACTGGCAGAATTACTAACTTTTTGCTAGTCTTAGATATCAATAGTATTATTATTAGATTCAAGTAATTGAAAGTATCTGTCAAATTTGTTCATCCATTTTATCTTTAGAAAGTATATAAATTTAATAAAATCTATGCAAATAAATATATGCATTTTAATATTTCAAGAAATACCTGTCACTGATTACCGTATCCTCCTTTCCTGCCACATTAAGTTGACACTGCGTTATAACTGAATACTGGTCAAAATAAGGATTAACAGATGATCGGTGACATGTCTCCAGACCCTTCAAACTTTTTAATTAATCCAGCCCTGATGACAAAACACAATCATAGCCGACTACTCAAGTCAGACATTAAGGCGCTTCATGATGTCAAGCCACACCAGGTGTTGGGACACCCTTATAACAGGCAGGTGGGAACTCAGGGGCCATTTCAAAACTTTCAGAATGAAATATTGTCTGCTGCAGTTCCTGCAGAAACCAGTAACCACCCTGTGGTTTCACAGCAGTTTCATTTTTTATGCAAAATAAAAGAATGGTAAGGACCACCTTGTATTTTTAATATTTCTATAATTAATATGTTAATGCATAATTCACTCTAGTACAACTTTAAGAATATGCAAGAATAAGGTGGCCAGCAATTCTTATTTAATTGTATTTATAAGTAATTTGTGTAATGTTCCATGGATATGTTAATTAAAGGCTTTCAGTGCTAACACGGGGATTTGCAAGCTTGATGACAACCTGAACCTGAAACATCTAATTAAAGAACAGGGGGATTTTGTGGTCATGAAAGGGCTCCCTGGTGAAATGTTCCAAATATACATTCAGAAAACAGATTTGTTTCATTTTGTCACCAATTGGGAAAAGATTGTTGGAGTACAATAAATGAGTGGGATTTTACCCTGACTTAACAATATTCCAGCCTTAAGACAGAGTCTCCTATGTACAAAACAGGAAAACTTAAAATAAAGGTCATTTGGGTAAAAAATGGAGGTTTTCCAATGAAACATTAAAGTGAATTTCTTTCCAACAATAATTCAATTCATTTTTCTTCAATTTTGTTACAAAGAATCTCAAGGGTGCTGCTCAAACATTTCCAGAGAGTATGACAAAAAGGCAAAGAATAAATGTGTGACTGAGTTAATGTATCAAGTCGTATAAGCTTCTTCTTGAGGGAAAGTCTGGTGGTTGACATTCATAGCTCTGGTTAATCACACATCACTGTTAGAGCACTCTGAGAGGTTCTTCAGTACTATGTAGTGCAGGCACATGTGTGACATACACTTCCTCCACTAGTTTTACTTCTGCTAGTATATATAACACATATACACCACTCAAGTATGGTATACTGACTCCACTAGTTGTACCTCTGCTAGTATATATAACACATATACGCCACTCAGATATGGTATATTGATGCCACTAGCTGTACTTCTGCTAGTATATATAACACATATACGCCACTCAGATATGGTATACTGACTCCATTAGTTGTACCTCTGCTAGTATATATAACACATATACGCCACTCAGATGTGGTATGCTGACTCCATTAGTTGTACCTCTGCTAGTATATATAACACATATACGCTACTCAGACGTGGTATACTGACTCCATTAGTTGTACCTCTGCTAGTATCTATAACACATATACACCACTCAAGTATGGTATACTGACTCCACTAGTTGTACCTCTGCTAGTATATATAACACATATACACCACTCAGATGTGGTATACTGACTCCACTAGTTGTACATCTGCTAGTATATATAACACATATACGCCACTCAGACGTGGTATATTGATGCCACTAGTTGTACTTCTGCTAGTACATGTAACACATATACACCACTCAAGTATGGTATACTGACTCCACTAGTTGTACCTCTGCTAATATATATAACACATATACGCCACTCAGACGTGATATATTGACTCCACTAGTTGTGCTTCTGCTAGTATATATAACACACATATGCTACTCAGACGTGGTATACTGACTCCACTAGTTGTACCTCTGCTAGTATCTATAACACATATACACCACTCAGATATGGTATACTGACCCCACTAGTTGTACTTCTGCTAGTATATATAACACATATACGCCACTCAGATATGGTATATTGATGCCACTAGTTGTACTTCTGCTAGTATATATAACACATATACACCACTCAAGTATGGTATACTGACTCCACTAGTTGTACCTCTGATAGTATATATAACACATATACGCCACTCAGATATGGTATATTGATGCCACTAGTTGTACCTCTGCTAGTATATATAACACATATACACCACTCAAGTATGGTATGCTGACTCCACTAGTTGTACTTCTGCTAGTATATAAAACACATATACGCCACTCAGACGTGGTATATTGATGCCACTAGTAGTACTTCTGCTAGTATATATAACACATATACACCACTCAGATATGGTATATTGATGCCACTAGTTGTACTTCTGCTACTATATATAACACATATACACCACTCAGACTTCTGCTAGTATATATAACACATATACGCCACTCAGATATGGTATATTGATGCCACTAGTTGTACCTCTGCTAGTATATATAACACATATACGCCACTCAGATATGGTATATTGATGCCACTAGTTGTATCTCTGCTAGTGTATATAACACATATACGCTACTCAGACGTGGTATACTGACTCCATTAGTTGTACCTCTGCTAGTATATATAACACATATACGCTACTCAGACGTGGTATACTGACTCCACTAGTTGTACCTCTGCTAGTATCTATAACACATATACACCACTCAGATGTGGTATACTGACTCCATTAGTTGTACCTCTGCTAGCATATATAACACATATACGCTACTCAGACGTGGTATACTGACTCCACTAGTTGTACCTCTGCTAGTATCTATAACACATATACACCACTCAAGTATGGTATACTGACTCCACTAGTTGTACCTCTGCTAGTATATATAACACATATACACCACTCAAGTATGGTATACTGACTCCACTAGTTGTACCTCTGCTAGTATATATAACACATATACACCACTCAGATGTGGTATACTGACTCCATTAGTTGTACCTCTGCTAGTATATATAACACATATACGCTACTCAGACGTGGTATACTGACTCCACTAGTTGTACCTCTGCTAGTATATATAACACATATACACCACTCAAATATGGTATATTGATGCCACTAGTTGTACCTCTGCTAGTATATATAACACATATACACCACTCAGATGTGGTATGCTGACACCACTAGTTGTACTTCTCCTAGTATATATAACACATATACACCACTGAGATGTGGTATGCTGACACCACTAGTTGTACTTCTGCTAGTATATATAACACATATACGCCACTCAGACGTGGTATACTGACGCCACTAGTCCACTATACAGGCCAACTGGGACATGATGCTGCAGTACAACATGTTGTTAACACGAAGTATGTGACCTAAACTGCCAGTTGTTTTTATGGAAGTTGAGATGGTTACAGTGCAGGCTTTGTGCCTGACTCAGACAGAGTGAGTTTGAATCTTAGATAGTACTCAACCAAAAATGTATGAGATATTTTACTGAGAGATATAGCGATATGCTTAGCATGTATACCCTTGTAGATGTGGATGCTGAGTTCAATCCAGCGAATCGTTTATCATCTAATGTTGCATGCCAGGCTAGGTGACAAGAAGGAGCATGATGTTATAAGACAAGGATATGAACCACCTTTGGCTTCCTTGGTTGTTATTCTATGTACAAGATCGTGGGGACAGTCTTAAAGTGAAGCTTTTTCATCAAACATCATGCCAGCTGAAAAAATATTTATATATATGCTGTATGCCTTATTTTTCACATTAAGACCAAACCAAACAATTTTACAAACCTTTACAAAATATTTAATGTTGTGTTTGAAATATAATGTGCACATGCATACGTAATGTCATTTTGTTGAGAATAAATGTTAGTACTTTCAGTGAATATATATAAAGCTGTAAACATGAAAACCTGTTTGCATGTTTTGCACATGTACATGCTTTACACTTTGAGACAAACCCTATACATATAGATGTCAACAATAATAGTGAGTTAGTAAGTACACAGTGTGACTCTGCACTCAGAAATATTCCAGCAATATGGTGATGGTTTGTAAATAATCTAGTCTTGACAGACAATCCAGTGACCAATAGCATGAGCATCGATCTACAAGTGTGACACCAGATCCCATTAGACACCTCTTCGGAGAAGCATGGCTTACTGAAGGCCAATTCTAATTCGGCCATCAATAACAACTTCCCAGAGTGATACCATCACATGCACAGAGGAACCACAGAAAACAATCAGTGACAGTAGTAAGGGCAACAATAAAACACTATTCATTGAGTTCCCAACAAATCAGGAAACAGAGGGTAAGATGTAGGAATTTCAGTGTATGCAAACAACTTCTTAGTTAGCCAATCAAGTGCCGCAGAATCACTTGCTGTTTGTTTGTATTTACATTGCAAAACACTTGTTAATTGTTCTCTAAGGAAATTTACTTAATTTTCAATAGTTACCCATTTTTTCAAATGTCCCTGCTTCTTGGAAAACTGACAAAGAAATTCTGAAGAAGGAAATAAATTGGTCCACAGTTTTCTGAAAAGTAGCTATATGGTTGAAGAGATTTCCACTTTGTCAGCCAATCAGAGAGGAGCATCCAGTGACACATGTCCTGTCAGGGTCTGCCGCAGGTGTGGCAAGCACATGCGCATCACACAATTGATACTTTGCAGTTTAGGGCTGAGGAGACAGGGGCCATCTCAAAAGGGAAGTTCCCTGACATCTGACATTTCCAAGGAAAACACTTGTAAAGAAGGTGACCTTCAAGGGGATACACAAGCTCTTCATGTATAGAAAGGTGTTTTTTCTTAAAGCCAATTGTACATGTGTCTGGCAAGAGCTGGGGAATTGATGAATCTGGATTAAACATGCAGAAATATTTGCCCAAACTGTGCCACTGAGGAACAATGAATATCACAGCTGGCAAGAAAGTGTAACACTTGTGACAGAGAGATATACAAGGCATTCATATCTCCATTAAACTCTTGTAGATTTAGAAACATCAGCATGGTGTTTGGGGTCAAGTTTGAAGTATATTGTCACAGTTACTTTTAAAATATGTGCAGTACATGGTTAAGCTAACTGGTGGACATCACATGGAACAAACAGAACTAGGTCAGAATTTGTCTTTAGCAACCCATGCTTGTCTTGAGTGGCAAAGAAAGACATACCTGTTTGGGGCAGCCAACAAGATCAGGTTTGATGTGCTGTGATACTGCCCATCACTTCTTCATATCTCCATGTTATAGCAAACGAGATCACAATCACACTTTTACACCATGGGCTTTACCTTACTTGTATACTACATGGAAAATTCCAAAGAAACTGCAGGTGTTAATCAAACAATTTTGGCATCAGCTTATCGAAAGAAAAATTGATCACTAAAATCTATACGAATAGGTAGATTTTTTTGTCATACCCAACACACATCCTTCAAACCTATTGACATAACCAAATATATGCTATCTATTTCGTGCTTGATTGTACTACTTTTTGTTTGTGATGTGTGTATTACTGGAGCAACGTTTATATACGAGGCAGGACTTGTTCATCAATCTGGCCCGTATGTTACAGAAACAAACATGTGGTGGTACATGTGTCAGACTTCTTGATATCACTGTACACCAGCTGGAATATTGGGCTGTATAGACAGTGTGATAAATATCTCCAAACACTTACAACCATAGTCGTAAAAACAAATACACGCAAGGTTCTTCAGATGAATACAGAAGTTGGTCTTCTAGCACATGATATTATGGATGTCAACTTCTTTTTATTGCATAGTCAATTTTTCTAGGTTTTTCCTTGTCTTGTACACCTGATGAAGGAGCAAGTCAAAGCTCCAACATGTTGTGTATACAAAGATATATAAAGAAGTTGATGTCCATAATATTTTGTCTTATACTAAAATAAATTTAACAAAAAAACATTCAAACAAATAATTCAGTTGAAATCCTATCATTTGTTGAAATGTTTACCAAAATGTCTCATTAAATTTGACACATTCCCTACATTTGATTGACAGGCAGTCCTTCTGTGACAAGTACTAAAACTGTGACTGACAGGTCACACTTACAGAAATTTGTCTTTGACAGAAAAACAATAACAGCATTGTGATTGATGATCAGTGTTTGTTTTTGGACTGTCTGTACTGTTTGCTTGACTAATTGTCAAGCAATGTCCACACACCTTTGTCTGGCCTACAGGAAGAAGCTTACTTGTTTGAAGAAGAACTCTCCCCTGTCAGAGGTGATAAGATTTGTATTTTGAGAGGAAGCAGTGATTATTTTAGACAGGTGACCAAAGGTCAAAGACAGAACAGACTGGTGGTATCCCGTTTTAACATTTAGACATCAGAGACATAAACCTTTCCACCATTGTCACAAAACAGAAATACTGAAGCATTTCTCAGGATGTCTTTGGCCAACCCTTCAGTAATATTCTCATGTTTTTATGAAATTTTGTAATTCTGGTTTAATAATGCTTTATGTTGATTCTAATGATTTCTTCTTTCTTGATATGTGACGGTGGAGTAGCCTAGTGCTTAAAGAACTGGCTTGTCATGCCAAAGGCCCCGTTTGACTGCCCACCATGGGTTCAACATGCTAAGCCCATTTCTGATGTTGACTGCTGTGATATTGTTGAAATATTGCTAAACGGAGTGTAAAACTATACTCACTCACACTCTTTCCTCATGTCAGCTGTCACAGACATTTCTGAAATCTGAGTAGAGCAGTTCGCCAACATTGATAAAATTTAGACATTCCTTAAAATCTGCCTTGTTTTAACAAATCAAAGAACAATTTTTAACAATTTTTCAAACAGAAATCCTGAAACTATTTCTAAAACATGTCATGATATTTATAATTTCAAATGAATCCTGTAAATTGCCTCATATTGCTTCCATTTGACTATACTGCATATGATAAACTGTTGTAATGCATGTCATTTATGTATCTGTATTTCTAGATGTCTGTAACTACTGTAACATTCATGTTTGTAGTTTATAGAATATTGCCACTGTTTCTTGACGGAATGATACGCAATAAATAAATATTAATATCAATACCCCGGTACAACCCAGCCCAGCAAGATTGGGACAATCATTTACTCATACAGGCAACCATTCACCTCCTCTGGGATATCCAGAAAACCCAAGTTGGAACCATCCAGGATAAAATACTTTAATCCCCTGGAACTATTGATTTGTTTGAGTGGTATTCTACAAGTTGGTATAGCAACGACAAAACGCTATGGATGATTAATTTCAGAATGGCAACAATTTGATTCTTTTACTGTTTTCCATAAACTTGAAAACACTATAAGGTTCTATACCAAAACAATGTCATTGTGAGTAAAAAAAGAAACTGATCATGCATACATTTTTGTTATCCCTGGAACTACTGGTGTGTTGGACTGTGTATCAGTCACATCAATAAATACCTGTGTGCTGTGGATGAAAACGCCACGTGATATGATCTAAGACTTGCTACTTTATCCCATGGTGAAAGCCTGTATTGATGACAAACCTAGAACATATTTGATTGATTAGTTGATGATGACAGATATTCACAAGCAAGGGACACAGTTCTGCACACAAATTGTAGCATTTGGGAAAAAAAATGGTCCACCTGTGCCAAGCTATTGACATTAACAAATGCTGAGATGTGCAAGATCTGTACTTAAAGAACTTTCTTAAAATTTATTGCGAAACCTGTGCCTCAGTCAGCACCTTAAGAATACATGGAATACATCTGTTATCACACAGCAGGTGCAGTTGATTCTGGGAGAAGGTCACTCTGGACGTCCAGTGCCAAGTACAGACACATTTAGATGTATCATTATTCCCTCTACCTGCCAAACCTCCAGCTGGTATCTGTGCTTGCAGGAAACTGCTTGGATTAACATTTGTTTCTGAAACCAAAATATCATTAGATTTTTTCTTCTTAGATGTCTTTTGATATATATTGGTTTGAACCCAGAGAATCCAGAAAGTGATAAATTCCAAGACTTCATGGTTTTTTAATATCAGTTTTTCAGAGACCTGAAGTAGGCAGAGAAAGGGATGTTTTAATAACCTTGGGTCTAATTAATGATTGCTTTTTCAAAGAGTTCTTCATTTGGTTTACATGGCAAACTGTTTTCTGGAGAGAATTGTTTCCTGAGAGTGAGTGAGAAATGATTTACCTGGGTGGCTGGGTCAATGTGACATAACTAATAGTCTGGGGTCTCCATTATGACAAGGACATCTCCCCAACCCCTTCCTAAACCTGGCTCCTTCCTACACCCAACCCCTTCCTAAACCTGGCTCCTCCCTACACCCAACCCCTTCCTAAACTTGGCTCCTCCCTACACCCAACCCCTTCCTAAACCTGGCTCCTCCCTACACCCAACCCCTTCCTAAACCTGGCTCCTCCCTACACCAAACCCCTTCCTAAACCTGGCTCCTCCCTACACCAAACCCCTTCCTAAAACTTGACTCCTTCCTACACCTAATCCATTCCTAAAACCTGGCTCCTTCCTACACCCAACCCCTTCCTAAACCTGGCTCCTCCCTACACCCAACCCCTTCCTAAACCTGGCTCCTCCTTACACCCAACCCCTTCCTAAACCTGGCTCCTCCCTACACCCAACCCCTTCCTAAAACTTGGCTCCTTCCTACACCTAATCCATTCCTAAAACCTGGCTCCTTCCTACACCCAACCCCTTCCTAAACCTGGCTCCTCCCTACACCCAACCCCTTCCTAAAACTTGGCTCCTCCCTACACCCAACCCCTTCCTAAAACTTGGCTCCTTCCTACACCCAACCCCTTCCTAAACCTGGCTCCTCCCTACACCCAACCCCTTCCTAAAACTTGGCTCCTTCCTACACCTAATCCATTCCTAAAACCTGGCTCCTTCCTACACCTAATCCATTCCTAAAACTTGGCTCCTTCCTACCCCTAATCCATTTTTAAAACCTGGCTCCTTTCTACCCCTAATCCATTTCTAAAACTTGGCTCCTTCCTACCCTAATCCATTCCTAAAACTTGGCTCCTTCCTACACCCAACCCCTTCCTAAAACCTGGCTCCTTCCTACCCCTAATCCATTCCTAAACCTGGCTCCTCCCTACACCCAACCCCTTCCTAAAACTTGGCTCCTTCCTACACCTAATCCCTTCCTAAAACCTGGCTCCTTCCTGCCCCTAATCCATTCCTAAAACCTAGCTCCTTCGTACACCTAACCTCTTCCTAAAACTTGACTCCTTCCTACACCCAACCCCTTCCTAAAACTTGGCTCCTTCCTACACCTAATCCATTCCTAAAACCTGGCTCCTTATTACACCTAATCCATTCCTAAAACTTGGCTCCTTCATACACCTAATCCATTCCTAAAACTTGGCTCCTTCCTACACCCAACCCCTTCCTAAAACCTGGCTCTTTCCTAAACCCAACCCCTTCCTAAAACTTGGCTCCTTCCTACACCCAACCCCTTCCTAAAACCTGGCTCCTTCCTACACCCAATCCCTGACACAGACAATAATCAGGGAATCCACAGTTACAATGTCCTGGCAGGCAAATGGACACAACCTCTCACTTAATAATAATAAGTCATCTTCTACAGCTCAGTCTCTAAACACAAAGTGATTGCTCAAAGTGCTTTATCAGAATCTGATGCTTATTATCTGGGATAACCCAAGCTGCTTGTTAGGTGCTAGAAGGATGTAGTCATATGACTTTATCCAAACAGGTACCCATTTCCTGCTTGGGGAACAGAGGCAGTTTTGAACAAACTCACTTGCCTACGGAGACACCACATGTATCACATGTGCTTTGCTGTGGGGCAGGACTGACGACATAGAAACTCTCAGGAGTCCTGTCCAATGTCACACTCATAAATATTCTAGCAATATATACCTGAGTCTGAACCAGACAATCAAGTGATTGATATCATGAGCTACAATCCATGTTGTCTGGATATGTTGACTAAAATTCCAGCAATAACACAGTAGGAGAAACCAAGAATGGGCTTCTCACATTGTACCCACATGGGGAATTGAACCTGGGTCTTTGGCATGATGAGCAAACACTTTAACTACTAGACTGTCCAACCACTCTCACCCAGCCAGAAGACTTGATCCATTTAGCTGACTCCTATGACCAACCTGGACGTAGGGCAACCTTGGCCTGTTCCACAAAGCAATGCATTGATACATCTGACTCCCATCCCTTAACACAGACATACAATACTACAATCGTGGTGTATATATCAGAGGTACCTGTGTTGTATGTCCTATTATCAAATGTTGACACAGAGACAGGTTGTGACAGAAGGCCATGACACCCACAGACTGACAGTCTAGGAAACTGGTGAGATGTTTGTCAGCAGTGAGGTACACATGATACCTGGGATCACGACTGATGACATTCGACATTCGGGACAACTCGGTCAATATCTGCCTGCTTCTGATGCCTTGACCACAACCAGATAACACTGACCCTACACCACCACAGGTGAAGGGGTTCAAGGGCCAACATCAGATTTATATAGACCAGATTTATAGATAGCAATGAATTACTTCTTATGAGTGAGTGAGTTTAGTTTTACGACATACTCAGCAATAGTCCAGCTATATGGCGGAAGTCTGTAAATAACTGAGTCTGGACCAGAAAATCCAGTGATCAACATCCTGACTATCGATTTGTGCAACTGTGATACAATGACGTGTCAACCAAGTCAGTGAGCCTGACCACCCAGTCATGTTAGTCACCTCTTACAAGAAACATGGGTTACCGAAAATCAGTTCTAACCCGAATTTTGATGAATTGTCTTCTTAAGTTCTTAAACAAAACAAAAAATGGGTACTGCATATGACCAAAATGACAATGTCAAACAATTCCTTGCCTTCAGTGTTAAAGAAAAAACCCACACAAATATTAAATTCTGAATTCATATAAACCTTATCAGTTTCCATCAACACAAAATACGATCACCATTCTACTCCACAACACAATAAGAGCATGCATGTCTTTTTTCACAATATGCAAATCTCCTTTAATCACAACTCCATGTGTTACAAAGGTTCAAACATGAGAATCATCACTGTTCCCGTCAGCTGGCCTCTGTCCCACAGGAAATGCTGCTTTAATCAATGGAGCCGCATAAACAAGCATGACACCTGCAGGCCACGCAATTCCTCTGATGAGAACTCCTGAGGACCCACATATTTTCTGCATATTGAATTATTTTTGTTACTTCACATTTATTACGGAAGTCTTGATTTGCTTACAGGATATAGGTGCTTGTGTTTTTGTTCTCTCATGCCTCCTTGTGTCTTTGGATTTTTGTTGTTTTAAGAATAATGCAAGAATGTGAAAGGATGTGATATTTATACTGATGAAGCCATGATTGAAACAATGCTGTAGTTTTTCTGATAAAATGCTTGAGAAAAGGATCTCCACAAATGTCAAGTAACTACATCACTATTGTAACCCTTCCATTACAGTGAATGAGTGAGTGCCAGTGAGAGAGAGAGAGAAAGAGAGAGAGAAATAAATATGTCTTAAAGGCATTCATGTCCTTTCATATCCACTTTGATAACGCTATTAGAAGGTAACATACAGAGAATATTATTTTTTCAAAACACATGCAAAAACAACTTGTCCGCATTTTGATGCTTAGCCATAACATTTTAATTTGATCTTTGACTTTTGTAGAAGCAATTAACATGCAGGTGCAGACACAAACATGCTGGTACGTTTTGCTGCATGACACCTAGAATGGACCTTGGAACCTATTCTTTCTATCTATTCTTTTAAGCACCACCACATTGCTAAAACTGGAGCATTCATTTCAAATAAATATAACAGGTGCGACATTTTTTATTCAGTTATAAAATGAGACAAATCATCTCAACAATGCCAAATGTTAGCTGATTGCTAATACAGCATTATCCACATAATGGTCTACATCCAGTATGGTGCATAACAAAATACCATGTTGAAGATTACATGATAGAACAGCCATGTTTTCACACTAAGAGTCACTTGGGGTTTATTCCAAAAATTTCCTATTGTGTTGTTTAACTTTCAAAACCAGAATAGCTAATGTTACAAGTTCATATAAAATATCACCAGCAACTGATAGATCTGAGTGTGAGACACAATACTTGCCTACTAATACATCTAGTAGTCATCTAATGAAGCATTTTTCTGTTGCAAGCGTAAAAAGTACATGTTACTTTGAGCATGTTGAAGTTTTCTGCTATGCTTGCTCATCACTATCGATTAGTTTACAAATGGAAAACAACTGTTTCATTGGTCACTTTTAATAGATGGGCCATGACTGGGATTTTATACATGTTGCACATTTAGAATTAGTAAGCTTTTTGATTGCAAATAGTTAGAGATGGAAAAATTATACGCTCGACTGGCTTGAAGTGATTTATGATAAGCGACATGATTCTGATATATTGGGTAAATACACACTGTTATTTTGACAGAGTGTAAACGTAAATATTCAGTGTTTTTTTCATACGCTGGCATTTATTTTTCTCGTGTATTTCAACTTTTCTATTTCATAACTTATGCAAATACATAGCTTATCTGGAGCTCTGCTGAGTTTCCTGCATTCTGTGAACAATCGAGTCTGGACCAGATAATCCAGTGATCGTCAATCTACGTTATTGGGATACGATGACATGTGTCAACCAAGCTAGCCAACATGACCACCAGATATCTCTAGTCACATCTTGCAACAGGTGTCAGTTACCAAAGGCCAGTTCGAACCATGTTCTCAACAGAACAAATTTCAGAAAAAAAGGAACAAAATCACCAAAGCACATTGATTGCTTGATTGAATAATAGCATTGAACTGTAATATCCTTGTATAACTACAGCAGTGAGTGAGTTTAAGATCTCCTTGACAGCATTTCTGCTCGATGTGAACAGAGTATCAGACATTTACCTGCTGACAAACCTTGAAGAATAGTTGGGTTGAACTGGGATTCCAACCTACAAACAGGATCCTGGTGAGCAATGGGGTAGCAACTCTGCAATTACAACAGCTACAGAATGTCTAGCCTTAGTCTCCAAATACATATTATTTTCATAGGAACAAGTAAACGCATTTAAATTGACAAAGGAGTCCTGAAATAGGAGAATTTGAGGAAACCAAGGCCTGCTTCATTCCAGGATTTACCATTGCAGGTTGGGCTAGGCAGTAATAATGGGACTCCAGGACTGTCAGACAGACTACTTCAACATGTACACATACGAAAATGAAAGTTTTTCCCCATTATCATCTGAAGAACACTATTCCTCATTGTTTGATAAAGTTGACTGACAAGGAAATGTGTAACTACCCATGGCCAATAACTACATCTTGATTTATTCAAGACTTGAAATCTTTCTGAGTATACCTGAAAGACAACGGTACATGAAGACATAACTTTTAAAAAACAAACAAACCCAAATTACATTACCTTTCTACAACAATATGCAGCAGAACTGATAACTGATATTTTTCAAGTGTAAAATAATGCAAGAGCTTCACACATTCTTCTCTAACTCAACAGCATTCAGCAAAAAATAAATCGCCATAAAAATATAAGTATTTTTCCAAATTGAGCTCCTTCCTGTAAGTCCTGACAGGGCTACTTCCTGTGTGGCGAATCTGCAGATAAACGCTGACATAACACAAGATGCTGATATCTGCTAAAGTAATGGGTAAAAACCCTAAGGGAAGCCGGATATGCATCTGCAGCCATTATCACCCTATATCCATCACGCACAGCCCGAGGGAGTAATCATTAATTGGAACTGGGGCTGTGAGGAAGTATAACGACTGCTCCTGTCTTCAGACTAGCCACATTTCAAAGAGGCTGAGAAAGTTAACACTGTGTTAAAAGTAATGTGAATGATTTTTTTAAACTCAGACAGAACATCAAATGTTTTTGGACGTTTTTATGAACAGGAAAGTAACGTATGTTGCATTTACTCAGTTTACGGAATGAAAGATGTAAGAGGTTATAATGGGAGGGACTATATCTTCCTTACAGAGTTACCTCTCCTTGCTCAACAGGCACTCCCCCTCAGTAAACGATTGGTTTGCAATTGAATCAGAAACAAATATTATGTAATTACATATTTATCTTATCAATTTGGAAAAGTAATCTCGAGGAATACAAACCAATCACAACCCCTCAATGTCCGTTCTCACATTTATAGAGGCCACTAAGACCAACTTGAGAAGGGGGCATACGTTGAGTTATATAAACACCAACTAGTTGAACTTCTTTGAGAGGCATTTTACAAGTTGTGATGATGAAGGGAAACCAAGTTCTGTGAATAATCAGCTTCTTTATTGCAAAGAGTGACATATTTCTGTGTAGGTACCTACACCGCTACCTACAATGCTGGAATGATACACTCACTGTAATAAAGAAGTTTCACCCCCCTAACCCTTCCTCCACCACCAGTTTGTTTGTCGATGAACTCAAATGTCCAGCTACTTAAAAACCATTGAGTCTGTAACTACACAGTAAAAGTATTACTTTGACTACATGACATATAATGTCTGGACCTCCACTGAAATCGAGCAACAGACATGCAGAAGACGTGTCAGCCAGGCCTGAAACAATGTTTCAATCACAGAATGAGTGAATGAAAAGGGCTTCAGACATTGGACAACCATAATCCTCCATAATAAGGACACCAGTATTTTATGACACATATCAGGTCATATATATGTACAATCACAGACGGCAGCTGACAGAAGATGGACAACCTTCGAGACACAATGTACGAGTGGATTATAGACAATGGAGGACAATGGATACATGAAAACCTATTGTAAACAATGGGTGTCAGACAAAGGAGACATCACAGACAACACAGCAAGGACTGTCCATGCCATCAGCCATTGTCTACCGTGACTTGAATAATGCCAATCATCCACTGTCTGTGCCGACTGTGGAGGTGCAAAACAACGTGCACTCACTCATTCACTCACTCACTCACTCACTCACTCACATTACAGATTAAAACATGTAGGCAGTATTTCCCTCAAGAATGCAAGAAGATGGCAACATGCCAGAAAAACAACCTTTGTTTATTCAAACTAAATAAATTCTTGTATTTCTTGTGCTCATCAAATCTCTATAGGATGGCTCCACCTGACACCAATACACAACTCCGGCATTTCCACGCAGAAAGAAAATGGCCACCAGTGGGAAAGCGATTAATACCTGGGACGTTACGTAGCTATACATACCATGGAGGAAATAAACGACAAAAACGGTGCCAGAATCAGCGTGATCCAAACTGCCATCTTCCCCACAGTGCACTTGAGAAATAAAATGGCATGCATTCTCAAATTATTTACAGAATGTATTTCTTTGACAGCTGGGCATGAAGACATCATGTGACCAAGGGGATGATAGGATATGCTAAGATCGTTATGGCGCCACAGGTCATGAAGAAGGTCGCATGTGTTTAGCTGCAAGTGTATCCTCATCAAGCTTAGGTTTCCCAAAGAAACCTCCTCCCCAATATATCATTTCTAAAATGTGGATGACATACAGTACTGTTTTATTTGTTTGTGTTTTGGGAAGTTCTGGTTTAGTTTATAGAATATTGCCACTGATCCTTAGTGGAATGTCATGCAATAAAATATCTTATCTTTAGTCAATCCTGCAATCCAAGTGAACAATGGCAGACAAATGAACTACTTAGAAGAAAACCACCAGAACACTGAACATCAAAACTCAAGGTGTGCCCAATTCTTGCTTGACTTTACTCATGATGATCTGACATTTTACCTCTGTTAATCTTTTAGTCCAGTATAATGATTTACACATGTGGCTCTTTATGTTTCAGATAAACTTTACTAAATCAAAAAGATTGACAAAATCTGAAGTTTATAGTGATTCCACTCAGCTGCATAGAACTGAGATGAAGCCATTCTTTTCAAGAATATAACAAAATGTAGAACATCTAAACAACAGAAGCAATGTCAATTGTCATAATGTGCTATCTGTATGGATCCAGGAAATTGTCACAGTGTTGTGTTATTTGTCTTTACCAAAACCAGCAACAAGAAACAAAAGTAAGTGATATGAGACAATGCAGTGTATGATAAATATGTCTCACAGTTCCACTGTGGATAATTTGATGCCATTTCTTTGCTATTATGAGGGCAAATAATGTGAAAATACAACAATGCTACTGTTCGATTTTGGGTTCTTTAGATTCCCAAGATTTACAGGTGTTTTTGATGTCCACACATTTAAGGCCACAGAAGCAAGTTTCAGGTCACAAATGAGATGTCAGTATTTGATACACAACAATCCCTGCTAATCTGAGTGAGTGACAGCTGCTTTTAGCAACAATTCAGCAACTGAATAAGAAAACACAGAAATTCAATGTAACATCTTAAACAACCCCCATCCCCCAGTGGCAATGGTTAAGGAAACATACGTACACCTTAAAATTCCAAACTTTCACACTGCCTCCAAAACTGGAATGCTAAGTAGGTAGGAGCTGAATTCTGTCAAACAGGGGAGAAGAACTATTAAAGAACCTCGTTAGCAGGTGATCCAGTAACTGCAGGACACCCAAACCATGTATCATGAATCATACTCAGTAGGCATTTAGAAAGTTATGAGTACCATTACCACAGTTGCATGTGTGTTTCCTCCCCGTGTACAATCAGGCTTTTTAATGCAAGAAGGTTCAACCACACAAATATTGCTGTTACAGCAAGCGAGTATAGTAGGAGTGCTGTCATAGAAATCAGTGTCCTAGTGGCTAAAGGGTTAGCCCATCATGCCAAAGATCTGAGTTCAGTTCCTAACACATTACAATGTGTGAAGCCGACTTCCATGGTACCCTGCCATTTTGCTGGAAAAATAGTAAAACCATAATACTCACATTTGCAATCAAGTATTCTTTACGGTTTGCCTGGGTGGGTGAGCCACAAGTCAGCAGTGATTATTTCTGTCAGTTGATCTAATGGACAAGCTGTAAAATTAATATAAATGACATCCAAATTATCAAATGAGGACACAGAGTCTGCAGGGAAGCATGGGAACACCTTGCCCTGAGTTTGTCAGGTTAATTTGTGTTGCAATGTACCAAATCTTGCTGTGATGTGGATCTTGTTACATAACTCATATAAGATTTTTTGTTGATTCAGAAACAGCAATTTGTGATGGACATTAACACTGGTAAATAGCTTTTAGCAATGTTACAGCAATACTATGGCTTTCACACATTATACCCATGTGGGAACCAACCCTGCGTCTTCAGTGTGATGAGCAGGTGCTTAACCTCTGAGCTACCACCAAAGTCCCTTTAGACAGGGCATAGGACACAGTCCTTGTGCTCTGTTTAATAGCTGACTCTGTTTGACATTCCCAGTATCTGGCCACCAGCCCAAGTCTGCCATGATATCAGCCAACTCTGTGGTCACACATACAATCGGCCAACATCCCGAACAGCCCGGCATCCATTTCCAGCCCATATTTCCACAAGTTTGCTTGTCATCCAGGATCTGCAGACATGTCCAGAATGGCTCATTGTTATTGCATTGTGCAGACATGCTTTGTGAAAAACAAATTATGACCACCCAAATATGACAACGAGCCCAGGCGGACTACTGTGTTTTGGAGGAGGCATTCTGGTCTGGGGAGTTTTCAGATTGTGATGTTTCTGACATCTGGCTGTAAAACTGTGGGAAGGAGGTGGCATTTATTGATCACTGATACACTTTCACAAAAATGACAATAACCAATTATTCTTTTCATATACAAACTGCTGCCCTTTATTATCATATCTATCTATACCAAAAAGGATCACATTCATTGTGTTCAGTTATGTCACCTCATTAATACAACCCCTGTTCCATATGCCAGTTTCGAAATGTTTCTTAAATTTAAGAAGTTCATGGGTTCTAGTGTATGATGATCACAAGTTTCTATTCATATTTCCAGCAGTTTGAATGGGGTTGGGCATTTTGTGATTGGCAAACAGTGTTGGCTAGTCACAGGATGTTGTTGCCTACAATCAGCATTATTCCAGCTGTATGACAGCCACCTGTAAATGATCAAGGCTGAACCACACAATCCAGTGACTAATGTGAATGATCCGCACCCGACCATCTGATCCACTTGATCACCACCAGGATGTGTTGCTGGACATGAGCTTTAACCAAAAGCTCATCCGAGAAGGTGGATACCCTTGTGGTTAAAGCCTTGGGTACAGCAAGTAAAGCCCATTTCTGGTGTCACCTGCCGTGATATTGCTAAAAGTGGCATAAAACTATACCCACTCAGTCACTCACTCACTCAAAAGCTCACCCAATGTTATAATCTTGTGGAAAACAGAGATACTGTGGTAGTCGAGGAGGTAAGGTGTCGTCTGGTGATGTCAAGTATCCAGGTTCAACCGCCCATATGGAAACAATATGCGTAGCCCATTGCTAGTTATCCCTGACCCTATATTGCTGGAATGTTGCTGGAATGTTGCTGGAATATTGCTGATAATGGCATAAAGACTCACTCACTCACTTGATAACACTTTCTAAGAACCTGATTACTTGTAAAGATTCTGTCTGAATGTATGGATGTACTTCTGCATATGTGGTAGGATACTTCTCCCTCCTGGAGATTCTGTCAGTGGGAAATATCATCCAATGTACAAACCTTTGCGAGGATATTATTTTCACAGTTTCTAGAATATTTTCTCATATGAATATTCTTTCCTCTGGAAACTATTTGACCCTGAAACATTCATTGTTAACACATCCACTCCACAAATGTTTGACAAACACCTGACTGAATTTAACAGCATATTCTTAGCTTTTGAATAAAATTATTCTGTTTGGCTCAGTTTTGACAAGAAAACTGGGTTTTCTTTAAAGAAACCCTGACCTTGATCAGTAAATAAGATACCATCCAAAACACTGCATGATTCAGTGTTATATCCAGGAGATGGACGATCCCACATCTAGGTTTCAATGTTGATTCAGCTAAACGCTGGGGCAGGCTTGGATCACAAAACAATGACTGGCCAATCATATGTCAACATAAGAGTTGTCAAATGAATCTCTCTCAGTTTTGGCAAACATTGGTTAAGAAAAGGTCATTCTTAAGGACAAAGGTCGGAAGAGTGGTAAAGGGGGATAACTCACATTTTTTGGCTGACATTTATTGTTTGTACAGGGTTGTACAGGGTTTACTGATGTTCCTTTGATGTTTTGTATTTTGAGATAATTACACACAATCTTGCTACATGAGACAATACCTGTCATACCTGTGAACACACCTTAAATTGTAAATCATCATGTCATACCTTACTGCAAATTTCACGTTTCCTGTTTGTTCATCCAAAGTGTTACAATGTACAATACATGAAAGTGAGGTGAGGTGAAATGGGTGTTAACATCATCCTCAAGAATATTTCGCTTCCATGACGATGTGCATGCATGTGTATGTGTGGCAGCTTGCAGGAGCCCAGACATAGTTTGGTTTCCTACTACTGAATCACTGATCACGATACCATGTCATAGTTAAACATGAATACCCAGCTCAGACACACTGCCTTTGTTCTACCCATTAATGCCAAGAGAATGGTTGGGACAAACAAGTAGAAATATTTGAACGTTTTTTGGTTTGATGTGCCCAGGGATGGAACCTGTGACCTTCTGGTCACAAGGTGGACACTATAACCAGTACACCACAGGGGGAATCCCAATACATGAAGTGACAATTATACAGGAACTGAATCTATGAGAAATAGGGATTGTACACTATTCAGTAAATAATATTCAAGTTCTTCAAGCCCTTTTTTTTAATCATTGATCATGGTGATTTAAACATACAATAAAAAATTGCATTTTTTGCTTAAAGTTTAATCATATTGTTAACTAAAACCACACGTGAACAAATGGACACTTGAAAATATTATTTGAGTCAAGCCAAAGACTTTGAGTAATACAAATAATTTTATTTATGTTACAGCCCGATAACCTGTAGCAACAAGCTGAATATGCTTGAACAACTGCACATGGATGTATTAATGAAATAATCTAAGACAACAGCTGATATACTCATACTTTGTTGTCCCAAATGAAACAGTGGGCTTGTGATTTTGTATTGAGACTTATTTTTCCAGTTCAGCTGTAAAATCATATATTTTTTTGCTTTAAACTTTGAGCCTTAATGTCTTCTATTAAAATCACATAACAGTGATGTATTTTTGTAGTTATTTCCTGTTTTCAAACAATATTAAGCATGATTGTTTTTCACAAATTTGGAGAAGATTTTTTAAAAAAAAAACAAACCCTCTTCCAACTACAGGATATTGCAGCATATTTGTGAAAATATACTAATCTGCAGCTCCCTTAAGTGACATCTAGAAGCTGGTATGATCAACAGGAATACTTATTATGGATCGACCTCTTTGCTGCAGTAGATGCGATGTTGTGGTGTGGATCCTAATACCATTAACATGCAAAGGATGAAAACTTTATTTTGTTCAAAACATACATCTCCAAAATTAAAAGAAAATCTTAAACAAATATGTTCAAATGCTATCTGTAAATAATCCATGAGCACATTTGTAATTGTTCAAGAAAATCATGACTCTAAATCAACATCCAACGTCGACCTTGTTTCTGCAAGTTTCAGCAGTGCAGGTTCGTCTGTCCGTGCATGCAAACTGACCAATGGCCATTGTTGACAAGCCTGCCAAGAAAACACTTGCCAATGATGATAGCAAACTCGGGAGAAACCATTATTTGTTGTGATAGATGATCCTGAACAAACAGGGCAGCCAGCCAGGTGGAATGACAACAATGATTACTCCCTACACATGTAAGGTATGCCGATACTTCGTCAACATTCGCTGCCACCGCACCAACATCTGCAAAGCTTGGAACCATTTGCTTTCTTCTTTCAATGAAAAACCTATCCTTGTTTGAAGAAAAAACAATGGACATAAATCTGGGAAAGCAAGGTGTAAATACAGTCTTGGTGTCGAAACCATCGTTTATAAATCAAAGTCATGGCATAACGTCTCACTAGATAGTTTCTGAAGGCTGCACACAGAAAGTATACTCGGCAGCAAACAAACACTACACTAAATTCTGGAAAATGACATTGATTTTATACTTCTGTTCATGTTTGCTGAATGAAGCTCAAGTGCTTGGATGATGTTTATGTTCTGTTTCTTTGATGTTGTGAGGCCATTGTGCTTAAATATCATCAAAAGTCAGACTGTGTGACTATGAATATTCATAAGAAATACAGGATGTGCCTGTCAGAAATAAAACAGGCTCAAGGATCATGAATTAAATATTGTTCCTTTTATGACAAATTTATATTAATTTGTACTGTAATGAAATTCATATTTTGTGTTCAAGATTTCTTTAACTATAATGTTTGATTACCAGAAAAGAAAAAATATAATCAACATTTTTAAAAAATTGTCATGATGACAACACCATGCTATATATTGAACATACAAATTCAAGGATAAACAGTGTATTGCAGCTATTTATCTGGTGACAGGGTAGGATACTAGGAAAGGGACAGTATATTTTATACCTATCTTTCCATATTCCAGATCAATTAACCTTCTTGCTTTCAAAATGAGCAAGCCCTTAAACAAACTTTAAAAATATTCATTATGTCTTCTT
Source organism: Haliotis asinina (assembly GCF_037392515.1). Lineage (NCBI taxonomy): Eukaryota > Metazoa > Mollusca > Gastropoda > Lepetellida > Haliotidae > Haliotis > Haliotis asinina. Next base: position 3,896,509 of record NC_090280.1, read on the forward strand.
AAGCTGTATTTTATGAATTGTATTCAGATTTGTGCCTTTTAATACCATACACAGCAATAATTTGCACAAGTTGAATAGCATGAAAACAGGAAACCTTGTATGGATAAAAAGATGACAAGAACATATAATCCGTTATCCATAAAAAGTTTATGGCTTCAAATGTTTTACCTTCAAATTAAAGATATCGCTTACAGGGATTTCAATGTCCAGTTTGCTTAAGGTGAGTTACCTGGATATAAGGCATTTCCAGCCATTCATGCAGATGAGCGCTGTGGGAGTGTCACTCCACTTATCAAATGTTTGCCAATACTTTGAATTCTTCTTTTATCTTCAGTACCATTTTTTTACCAACGATGTTTGTCAAAAGACATACTTTGATAAAATACAGACAAGCCTGTACTGTTGATTGGGTTACCACAGACTGAAGGAGAATGTCCTCCTTGAGCCTGGACAATACCACTGTGATATAACTACTTTATCTGACCCCCACTGGCTCTGGGAGATACTAATGGACTGTTTATACACCTTAATGTAAATAAACCTTTTATCCTCAAATAGTTCTGCTAATAACTTACGCCACTCCACATGGTGTCCCCTCAAAAGGTATTGATTATTGTTTTAGAGGAGGGGGAGTTGAGTTATACGCTGCACTCAGCAATATTCCAGCTATATGGCGGCAGTCTCTTCATAACTGAGTCTGGACCAGACGATCCAGTGATCAATGATCAGTGGAATGAGTGAGAGTGAGAGAGAGTGAGTGAGAGTGAGAGAGAGAGTGAGAGAGTGTAAGGGTGGGTGGGTGGGTGGGTCGGTTGGTAGTTGAGAAATATGCCTTGCATGTATTCATGCACATGTACTTCTATGTCAATTTTTATAAAGCGAAGTAAAATAAGAAGTTCTTACAGGTTATTAATTTTTGGAAACCCTTTTTTAATAGAATTCAGTTTTTATGCATTTTGACAGTGTACCCACCAAATTTTTCATCAGCTGTGAAGCATCAAACAGGCCTCTATTGGGACACATGGTTAACAAATTATGCAATTTGTCTCAGTAACGACAGCTCATACCAACACTGATCTGCAAGTAGTTTAAACAGCCCAACACAGGCTTAAAGCTAGCACTGTATTGCCTGATAAATGGAAGTCTGAAATAACTCATGACGAGCTGTTTCACCTGCCACACCTTCATCGTTAGTGATCAAACTGTAATAGGACAGGCACTGGACAGGTAGGCTGATTAAGTATGTCTGTGTGAGGTAGATACAGTGAACAAGAGAATATCTGTAGCACTAGGAAGCAAAGTGCATGTAACTAGAGTCATCTTGAGAAAGGCTTGGGAGACGAATGAGGCTCATAAAATGTGATGTGTAGGTCAGACCAGTTGTTTTGCTGGCTTAGGTATTTTTATGGAATTAAATGATTAAGAAAGGCAGAGTGCGGGAGGGGATAAAGATAGGTGTAGGGTTGGGAATAACTGCAGGAAGGGGAGACGGTGGGAGGGAGTCTGAGAGAGAGGTGATGGAAATAGTTCCATCTTTACATCTTAAAATAAAATATTATAAAAGTCTCTGTACTTCCACCCTTACATCTTAAAATTATAATATTATAAAGATGGCAATTAATACCATGCCTTTTCCACACACTTGTGCATGCTGAAAGTACTGACACATTACTACCTGGATAACCCAGGTTGCCTGTGAGGTGTTAGGTCACTAGTCACATCACTTGTCCCACCAGGTACCCACTTTCTGCCTTGTTGTACAGAGGCAATTTTGAACAAACTCACATGTATCACATGTGCTTTGTTGTGGCTCTTGTGAGTCTAGCTCTCCAAACATGGTCACCCATCCATGCTCAACATCAACTGAATTGTGACCTGAGCACTATGTACAAGACAACACACCACCAGAGGTGAGTGAGTGTGTGAGTGAGTGAGTGAGTGAGTGAGTGAGTGAGTGAGTGAGTGAGTGAGTGAGTGAGTGAGTGAGTGAGTGAGTGTTTACGCCACACCAAGGAATATACCAACTAAACGGTGGTGATCGGTAACTATTCAAGTCTGGGCCAGACAATCCAGTGATGAACAGCATGAGCATCGATCTTCACAATTTGGAACTGATGACATGTAATGACAGCCCAATTTCGTTCATCGTCTCTTAGTCTTACAACAAACACAGACACCTTTTGTGGCAAACATGGGCTGCTGAAGACCTATTCTACCCCGGATCTTTAAGGACACCTAAAAGTTATTCGTTTTCGAGTTACATTGCAATTCATTGGTTTGCTTTTGAGCCAAATGGAATACATATGCTATTCTGCTTTTGAGAGATAGGTTTTTCTTTGCATCATCCAAAAACTGATTCTCATGACAGAATGTCTGATTACCTCTATAAAACATTGAGAAGAATAAATCTAATTCATCAAACCAAGACAAACTTGCCACATTCTCAGGCTTCAGGAAATATTTCTTTACATGTTTACTTTGTTGATAGAAATCAGACTGGATCTTTATCAAAACATGTAGGCAAGTACTCCCGTAAACATGAGTGACACAACAGATTTTTAAATCACAAATTTCACCAGTTTTTGTCTACAAAGTGTAAATGTTGCAGTGCACAAAAAATATTTCCTAATTTCATAATTTATACGTTCTTTGTTCACTAGACTGGGCAGTTAAAAATAGAAGTTGAAGAAAAGTTGTTCCACTAAACTTGTCTGTTTTCATTTGTTTTGTATCAGCTGATTCAGTTAGAAAAATGATAATCGCAAACAGAAAGCAGGCTGTTTCAAATTCTTACAGTGATGTATATGTCACTGACATATTTTTATTTTCTTACTTTCACACAGTTCAAGCATATTTTCTCTCACTGGAATCCTTAACTCAAGATACATTGTGCTGACCTAGGTATATCAACACACAGGCTCATAATCAGGTTCTTCAGATTTCTTGATATACTGAATGAAATTCTGCAGATTTCTAATTAATAGACTCTCTGTACTGAAGACTCTGTACTGACACACTGAATATTGTGCTGTAGACCCCTTTACATACGGAATTTAGTTCCGGTGACATCCTAATACACTCAATAGTGATCAGACGACTTCTTTATTCACTGAAAATGCTTCTGCAGACTTTTTAATACACGAAAAGGGTTCAGGTGACTTCTTCTGCCAACAAATATTTTTTTCTGCCACATTATGAGATCATCAAGAGTAGAACACAATATAAACAGTGTGGCTCTCACATGTTGGAGAGTTCTGGAATATCAGCCCATCAGCTTCCTGTCACAGCCAATTCCCTTCACAGAGATGGCATCTGGTACAAGTCCACACTGCTCTCTGAGAGGCTGCTACACTACAGAAGTAACAAGGCCTGTTTCATAATGAACTATCACCCTGAGTGGGTGAGTGGGTGGGTAGGTGGGTGATGGACAGAGGGAGGGAGGGAGGGAGGAAGTGAGCGAGTTTACACCACAGTGTGATTAAATGGACATGGGAGGGGTGAGCTTGAGGGAGGAAGAGAGAGGAATGGGTGATTGAGCTATTAATTTCTCACAGCCTTTCCTCGTAATTTATGTTATATCTGAAAACAATATCAGTTGGGTACAGTGAAAAATGTGTTCTCTTAAACAGGATTAGAATCTGGGATTCATGTTGTCTTTACACTGTGAATACTTTTCAACATGAGCTTCTGTTTTTCTCAATCCCAAACTCAAACCAAATAAAACCCTCAAGCAGCAACATTACGTGCATGTTATAATAAAAACTACTACGCTCTTTTTACACATGTTATTAAGTTACAATTATTTGCTTCTGATAACTGATCCTAGTTAATATACTTGCTGGTAAAGGACAAAACTGTTTCTGTTTCAAACTTTTTTCTAACTTTATTCAATATTGGTAACATTTGTCAGATAAAAACAAAATGCAGCATGGTGTTTGTCAAACATTAAGATGAGGAACATCTTTGGTGTAATGAGAAGTAACCTCACAGTTGTGTTATTTATCAACAGGACAAATTAGCAAGGGTATACGTTGTAATGAGAAAACATAATTAGAAATCTTAGATGTGAACAGAGCAGTTGAAAAAGCCTGAGCGTTCAGTGTCCACAAGATAAATTTGCTGTACCAGACATGGTTTGCTTACAGGCATCATTCAGCAGTCACATCAAGGTCCATTAAACAAACATAGTGAACTAGCACAAATAATGGCTGACAAAACTCTCTGGTATATACAACCTAACATTCATAACATATCAACAAAGAGACTTGTTTTACTGAAAATCTCAAATAGATGGATTAAATTCACAGCGAGTTAGTCTGTCTTAAAGTCCCTGAACCACATTATTTTCCCTTCTGCCAAGCCCTCCCTGCAATATTATATTTAAGTCTGACTCACAGTCCCTGAAGCACAGTATTTTCCCTAATGCCAAGCCCTTTCTGCAATGTAAATTTAGTCTGACTCACAGTCCCTGAAGAACAGTATTTTTCTTATTGCCAAGCCATTTCTGCAATGTTGTCTGACTCACAGTCCCTGCACCATATTATTTTCCCTATTGCCAAGCCATTTCTGCAATGTTGTCTGACTCACAGTCCCTGAACCACATTATTTTCCCTATTGGATTGGTTTGTATCAAATATTTTCCAAATATTTTCTATTCTCCTGAAGAGTATATATTGCCAGGCAGAAACTAAATAAAATATCTATGTGATAAAATATAAATAATTCAATGTAGGAAAGTTGTCCATTACAGCTAGTCTACTTTATAGCTCAATGATTAATGAGTTTCACATCATCAATCCCAACCTAACAGATTTATTTAAATACGAAATGTGCAGTTTGGTACTCTAAACAGATTTATTTAAACACAACAAGGGCAGATGTGGTACTCTTCATTTTGACATTTTTGAGGATCAGAATGACACTACTGTAACTTGTGTTTGGTGGCATAAATCTACACCCCTTTATTTGTCATCATTCACTTGATGGCCAGTTAATGGATTTACAGTTATAACAAATGATATCACCACTCAGATTACCTGACAAAGGTCTAATTTAGCATTTCACATGTCTGGAGAATATACTCAACTTCATAAATATTATTCAGGTCTGATGCAGCAAATTTATTACATGTTATATAATATACACATGGAAGTGTAATGAGGAATTATCAACTGACATTGAAAAAGGATTAACTGAAAGCATGCTGACTGATTAATTACTTTTATCCAGCAAAGCAGATTTGTGAAAAGGTAGTGTTTATGTATGTACATTTACCGGCGTACATTGAATACACTCTCATTTTGATGTAAAGTACCTGTGTAAAAACTACATCCTTCCTTCAAAGATTTAACAGCCAATACATTTATTGCTCATTATTGGCTCACTAAATTACTTTGTGGACATCATGCAAGTAGTTGTTATTTCTTGGGTGACCAGGGAGACTTTACACCAATGTGAAAAACATGTAACATCGACATTACCAGTTGATACAACTATCACTAGTTATGACATTATATCACTTTCTCGCTTATAGGACTGTTAAGACACATCACATATAAAGGATCACAATTTTTTGTCAGCTGCAGATGAATGGCACATCATTCCTTTATGTGGATATTGATGGATACATTGCTTGAACAAGGTAATAGAATATAATTATGTGATGTTATATGGGTATTCATGAGAGAAAAAACATAAGAAAGCAACAGCGAAAATTGCTTTGGATCAGCGTCCTCTAAAAAGCTGGGTCTTTTTCTACATGTCATTGAATTACAATGTATTTCTTACATTAATAAACTTCAGTTATTAGATTTGGTTGTATTCAACAAAGACTGCTCTATTTCAAAGATGCAAATTTATAGTCTTGTTTGTAGAAATAATCTGCTATCACCTAATCAGCTTAAAAAACTTCTGCATTTCCAGATTGTCCTATGTCATTACACACTTTGTATATGTATTGCTATTCTCTCTAGCATTTTGTTCACATCTAGTTTACATGATGTATAGAGTATTATCCCTGTTTCTAAACGGAACCAGCTTGTAAAATTGTTTCCATAGTTAGGTAGTCAATCGGCTAGCTATATCTGAAAGTTACAAGCCAACAAAATAATAAAACAAAAAATAAAATAAAATAAAATAAAACTTGAACATAGAATCTCAGCCAAACATTACAAAAATAGATTAAAATAATCAAATGGGTTGCATGATTAAACTGGGAAAATAATGAATACGGTACTTTTATCAGGCAATAATATGAGGCCTGCTAACAGGGCAGTGGTTATTTTGCATACTGCATTTTTATACATGATATAATAATATAATAATGAGAACATCTTATCAATACATTTTAGAAAGATCAAAACACTAAATAAGGAAATAAATGAAGTAGCTATGGCTGTAATCCGATGATGGTACAAACAGAATTGACTGGTTACAGGCTCTCACACCATGGAGAGCACCAATAAGTATGTGTGTGGAATCTTTGCCAAACTATATCATTACACAACCATTCCCAGCCACTGCACAATGTACACTGAGACTCCGAACACAGCCTTCAGAATACCTCCCATCCAACCCGGGAATTAGCCTTATACGTCAATCAGCAGCCGAAATTGACAGGTGTTAATTCGCTATTGACGAGGCACAATAAGCTGCAGGTAAAGCATTTCATTAGGCTTCAGGAATACCCCATTATTTCTTCCGCTCTTTGTGAAAAAGTTAGGGCATCTGTGAATTACAGGGATTCCATGATCAGAGAGGGTTTGCTGGCAACGCTGTGGACGTTGATGTTGATGATGTCTGTGGTGCAGGAGCAAGGCTAGCTGTATAGTTGTTTCCATGATGGATGACATGTGTCAGCTCCTAACCACTTCCATGTATAATCAGCTGAAATGTACCATACCTGTACGTCACTTATCTGAGAGGAGCATCAGAATGTCTACACACGGAGCTCTGACTGCGGCCTCTTCACAGATCACCTTCGGGATTACTTAAGAATGATTTCTTACTCTTTAGTCAAGAGAAAGAAAAAAAATCACAAAAGTAGTCAAAGAACAGCTGAATATCTGAGGTTCTTGAAAGTCATATAGAAGTTGGCATTCAAGTATAAGACAAAATACTATGGATGTTAACTGCTTGTTCATGCAGTTGTAGAGAAATGTTTCTTGGCAATTCCTTGCCCCTTAGTCAGGTGAATGGGGCAAAGGAAAGTAAAGAAATGTTGTGTATACAATAACTGATGTTGACATCCACAACATTTTGTCATATAGCTAAATAGTTCTCATTACTATTGTTAAACTGTATTAATATAGCGATTATCAGAGTTATTTAACTTCTTTGTAAAGCATATACTGAGACTTGCAAAGTAAAGTTTGAAATTTGATATTCTTGTGAACGTACACATCCTTTAATATATTTTCCCTTGGGATCATCAGTTTATAAATATTCTGTTAGTACCCCTGGTCTATATTCCACCTGTTATTACTTTTTTCTCGGCACAAGAACACACTTTTTCATGTAGCATGTGAATCTGAGAAAATAATTTTTCATAACTGTAAGGCCAGAACAATTTTATTTCTTATTCTACAGATCCACATGTCATATTTTTTTCAGGAAAAATAAAAAAATAAAAGTAAATTTTCCCCGCTCAAAAAATAAAATCCTATTGTATTTATTGGCCAAAAATGTAAGCTATAGAAAAAATCTTTTTTAAGATTGTTTTTTGCCCCATATAGACTTCATAAATTACCAAAAGTAAAGCCTCCTGCCTTTGGGTTTCCTGAGGACAAAAATCTATAAAACAAGAACACGCCCCCCTAAGTAATGGAATGACCTAATGACATTATGGCAAATGTCGGTAATGCTTGAAACAAGATCGGCCATCTTCGGAGATTTCTCGGCTCAGTTCCGTGATTTGTCGGTCATGTCCTGAACCTCACACATCAAAACATGGCATCACTGGAAGGAGCTATAAATTATATTTTTAGGAAAAGATTGTCACTGCAAAAGAGCGTCATAAGTCATGCCACCGGAGGTTGTTTATAAATGTCTGAACATCGGAAGCATCCGGGGGGGCATGACTTGTGACGCTCTTTTGCAGTGACGATCTTTTCCTAAAAATATAATTAATAGCCCCGAGAACACCTCACACCTAAGGTGGTCAAAGATGGATAATAATGAAAATGAAGTAAAAACTAAAAACAAAACTCACTGAGACATGTGCTCCTTCCAGTGACACCATGTTTTGATGTGTGAGTTTCAGGACGTGACCGACAAATCACGGAACTGAGCCAAGAAATCTCTGAAGATGGCTGATCTTGTTTCAAGTATTACCGACATTGTTTCCGATCGGGGCGTTCTGTTTATTTTATTACCGGTCAACTACCGATATCACTGCAATTGTTTCGCTAGTGGGCTGCGTTTGATTAAAGTGTTCACCTGAGATTTAGGGTCAGCTCCATACATGGGAATAAATGTGTGAAGCCTATTTCTGGTGTCCCTGCTCCTTTGCTGGAACATTGATAAAAGCAGCATAAAACTTATCTTTGAAATAAGAATATGTGTAACTTGTATACATAACAGGCAAAAAGATTTTTATTTAAATGTACTGCATATGACATTTCATTTGATTAACTGTAAGACTTACCTTTCTTTAATCTTCTTCAGATATTAACTTCATGTCTTTCTCATGTTTCCTAACATTTCAAACATTTAAGTAAAATCATTTTTTTCTAATAATCCAGAAACCATAAGTCAGATGAGTCTTAGAGTTTAGGAACAAGTGAGGTAGCCTAGTGCCTACAATCAGGCCAAAGATAAGGGCTCAAATGCCCACATGCGGACAATGTGTGATCGAAGCCTGTCCCTGGGCTCTCCCTCAGTGATTAAGTAAAGTGGCGTGAGACTAAACTCAGTCACTCCCTCACTCTTGTTTTACATAAGTATATTCAAAGAATGAATAGCCTAGGTATTTTTCCTAGCATGAATACATGGGTTTAAAAGAACAACCATATGACACTGTGGGTCAGGGAAGTCTTATTTGTTACAGACAGAATACTCTTACTGGCTCGCTCACTATGAATAAAAAAATAACTGACACTTTTTATGAGATTACCGTGACCTTGTAGGTTACTGTCAGTGGAGTTATCAAGATTTGTTCACATTGAAGTTGTAAACAATTCCAGATGCTGCAAATGATGCAGCTTTCAGATAATGTGTATGACATCACAACAATATTTATCACAACAAGATTTATCACAACAAGATTTATCACAACAAGATTTATCACAACAATATTTATCACAACATTTATCACAACATTTATCACAACAAGATTTATCACAACAAGATTTATCACAACAAGATTTATCACAACAAGATTTATTGCAACAACATTTATCACAACAATATTTATTACAACAATATTTATTACAACATTTATTGCAACATTCATCACAACATTTATCACAACAACATTTATCACAACAAGATTTATCACAACATTTATCACAACATTTATCACAACAAGATTTATCACAACAACATTTATCACAACATTTATCACAACAACATTTATTACAACAACATTTATTACAACAACATTTATCACAACATTTATTACAACAACATTTATCACAACAACATTTATTACAACAACATTTATCACAACAACATTTATCACAACAACATTTATTACAACAACATTTATCACAACAACATTTATCACAACAAGATTTATCACAACAAGATTTATCACAACAATATTTATTGCAACAACATTTATCACAACAATATTTATTACAACAATATTTATTACAACATTTATTGCAACATTCATCACAACATTTATCACAACAACATTTATCACAACAATATTTATCACAACATTTATCACAACATTTATCACAACAAGATTTATCACAACAACATTTATCACAACAACATTTATCACAACAACATTTATTACAACAACATTTATCACAACAACATTTATTACAACAACATTTATCACAACAACATTTATTACAACAACATTTATCACAACAACATTTATCACAACAACATTTATTACAACAACATTTATCACAACAACATTTATTACAACAACATTTATCACAACAACATTTATTGCAACAACATTTATCACAACAACATTTATCACAACAACATTTATTACAACAACATTTATTACAACAACATTTATCACAACAACATTTATTACAACAACATTTATCACAACAACATTTATTACAACAACATTTATCACAACAACATTTATCACAACAATATTTATTACAACAATATTTATTACAACATTTATTGCAACATTCATCACAACATTTATCACAACAACATTTATCACAACAATATTTATCACAACAACATTTATCACAACAACATTTATTACAACAACATTTATCACAACAACATTTATTACAACAACATTTATCACAACAACATTCATCACAACAACATTTATCACAACAACATTTATCACAACAACATTTATTACAACAACATTTATCACAACAACATTTATTGCAAGAACATTTATCACAACAACATTTATCACAACAACATTTATCACAACAACATTTATTACAACAACATTTATCACAACAACATTTATTGCAAGAACATTTATCACAACAACATTTATCACAACAACATTTATCACAACAACATTTATCACAACATTTATCACAACAACATTTATCACAACAACATTTATTGCAACAACATTTATCACAACAACATTTATTGCAACATTTATCACAACATTTATCACAACAACATTTATCACAACAACATTTATCACAACATTTATCACAACATTTATCACAACAAGATTTATCACAACAACATTTATCACAACAACATTTATTACAACAACATTTATCACAACAACATTTATTACAACAACATTTATCACAACAACATTTATCACAACAATATTTATCACAACATTTATCACAACAACATTTATCACAACAACATTTATTGCAACAACATTTATCACAACAATATTTATTGCAACAATATTTATCACAACAATATTTATTACAACAACATTTATCACAACAACATTTTTCACAGCAATATTTATCACAACATTTATCACAACATTTATCACAACAATATTTATTACAACAACATTTATCACAAAGTTTATCACAACATTTATCAGAACAACATTTATCACAACAACATTTATCACAATAACATTTTTCACAACAACATTTATCACACCATTTATCACAACATTTATCACAACAACATTTATCACAACATTTATCACAACAATATTTATCACAAAATTTATCACAATATTTATTGCAACAACATTTATCACAACAACATTTTTCACAACAATATTTATCATACCATTTATCACAACATTTATCACAACATTTATCACAACAATATTTATCACAACAACATTTATCACAACAATATTTATCACAACAATATTTATCACAACAATATTTATCACAACAACATTTATCACAACAATATTCTTACAATTCTATCAGATATTTCACCTGTTGTATTACTACTCACTTCCAATCTGTAGTGAGTATGTGGTCACAGGTATACACAAAGAAGGTTTTAACATTTCATTAAAATAAGATCAGATATATTTATTGTAAAAACATTCCATTGTGAAATAGAGCAGCTTTTGCATTGATGAATACAAAAGGTATTCACTGATGGTATAATTTCTACTGAAATTTAATGAGCTCATCGTAACACGAGCAAAAGCCTTGGAATGGATCCTAGTTTTTCTACCAACCTTCTACAGAACCAGCTTATATTTGACATTTAATTACTGAAGGCTATCAGATGGAGTCAGTTTCCGGGCCACTCAAACAATCTCCTATATAACACCTGACTTCCTCAGAAATAGTCAGAACACAAAGCAATTAAAGGTACGCTGATTTGCAAAAGGTCAACAGGTATTTTTCTCCATTTTCCATCAGATATCAATTACCAAATGAACGTGCAGATTGTGCTAATAGTTTCAACATCCTGTCTGTCTGTAATCTCCCATGATCCTCTTTGACTGATGAGGTCGGCTGCAGGACATTACACAAACAAGATGGCCACCTTCATTGACATGGTGTCAGCCAATCACAGATGATCAGAGATGAGCTGACCTTCACTGGTCAAGGTCAGCCTAATCTGGTCATGTGCCTGCAAATCAGTCAGTTAATGAGGTAATGCTCTTAATTTGTTAATTAATCTCACATACAGCAGAAGTTCTCCTGATGTACAAATTCAAAGTATTTTTTTCACCATTCATCCATATTTTAACTTTTCCCCAAGAGTTGGCTTTGCAGCTCTCCTGAATTTTAGCAATATTTTCAATATATACCACTCAAAAATGTTAGGGGTATTGGAATAACAAGATTGATAAACTGCAAATTATGAAGCCAAATAAGGGAAGGTAAATTAAGGGAAAACGTGACAATTTATTCCATTCCTTGGAAATGTTTCATCTGTATATTGCTTTTTCTCATATACATTGGCACTGGCTAGTGGTATGCTCTCAAAATGGAATATCCCCTACTTATTTTTAATGGTATATTTAACATGTTTGAGGATACTACAGTTGCAATTACGGAAATGTAAATCTTATCATATTAAAACTAATTGCCTTAATGTTGATGTCAAAAATATATTGTCAGATCATAGGGATTAACGTCAAAGTATTGCAATGTTATCAATCATATGTTTTTGCATATTTAAATACTTGAAATGGCTGCAAGACAAAATATTCTCCAAACAGTATAATTTGAAAGTTCTACACAAACTTCCACATTCCTGGGATTATTGATAATCTTCATTGGTTTTGTAGTTTGTAGAAGTTTTGGAAACCAATAAAGGATATGTTGAAGATCAGTGTCAACAGACCCTTCAAGATAGCTGAAGTTCATAAATTGGGTCACTGGATGTTAACTGTGCTTTCAAAAATATTTTGGTTCTGAAAGAAATGATTTGTTCTCAACAGACTATTTGTTTTTTATTTTAAAACATCCTTTAATATTGAATTATGTGGCTCCTAATTCCACAAAGGTTCTGCTGTATATCTGTGCAAAGCATGCACAGAAAAAAACAGCATAATGACATATTAAAGGTCTGAAGACACTGTTAAAATACATCAAAGTGAAGTTCCCTATACCACAAGATACTGATCCAGTACATGTACTATATACCAACATGGAACAAATACTAAGTACATCAAAGTAAAGTACCACAAGATACTGATCCAGTACATGTACTATATACCAACATGGAACAAATACATCAAAGTGAAGTACCACAAGTTATTGATCTAGTATACTTAATACCAATAATGAACAAAAAATACATACACAAAGTGAAAGATAAAAATAAAAATAATCACCCTGACCCACACCCCACCCATCAATTTTGTTTCATGTTATGAGTTTGTAAAATTTGGTGAAGTCTAAACTGTAGATAAGAACTTTGTGTTTTAATTTGGAAGAGAGCACTTGCCAGAGTAGTTACTTTTCAAAATAGGCTGTGAAGCTGTTATCATAACTTCCGAGTTATCACCTACCTTCTACAGTAGGATATTCTAAACATTAATTTTAGATACTCTAACATAATCTAGATAATAATAATCAGTCATGATTATATGTTGAAACAGAAAATCACAAAAAGTGGTCAGATTACGACTATTTTCTGTGGAAAATCATAAGTGATCAGAATTACAGTATTCTAAAGTAAACTGCTTCCAGGGAATACAGTGTCTTGTCAAGTTGCTGTTGAACAACAGTATGAAAAATTGCATTTAGGAAACTAGCATTGATTTCCTTGTACCCATATTGCCACTGTTGGGAGGTTCGTATGTAAGTGTCATGGTAATCTTAAACTATACACAAAGAAGACAGCAGTCAACTGAAGAACATAAGAAACTCCTGTAAGAATGACAGTTTGAGGGTGTTCTGTACATAATGTTGTTTTTGATAGCATCTTCATATTTCCTTCATCAAATACTTCCCATTATCGCAAAACACCATTGTAGAATGTTACTGAGATTAAACCAATAGCTCTGCACCTGCAGAGACTGGTAAAAACTCCTCACACAAATCATCACGTCCTGATCCATTTAAAAGCCATTTCTAAAATATGAGCTTCTAGAAAAGCTCACAACAGGAATAGAAAACAAGAGAAAAACTTTCCCCAACTTCTTTCCCAGGCCTTTCCAGCTCAAATCTGTCACCACTATAATTAAACACCATGTCTTTCAAAACGGCAGACATTATCACCTTGGAACACAGGGAACAGCCTTGTTTTGCTCAAACATACTGCCATTTCACTGTTGTGCCATTCCCACTTTTGCACTGCCTGATAGCGTATAAATACATAGAGACATAAATGGGAGACTTAATGGCAAACACAGCAGCCATAAAAAAATAGCTCCTCTGGTGAAGGAAGTTATCTTATCTCAGGGCAGGAACTCTTCAGTAAATGAACACAAATAAGACATTTACAATGGTTCCCTGCAAAATGTCGCTGGATTTAATCTGGCCACACCAGGAATTATCTGCAACCACACAAATCAGCTACAAGTCCATTTTTCAAAATGGCTGACATGACCTGATCAATCACGTCTGTGGTGATAAATCTGTTTATAGACTGTTTAGGGACATATACTGGTATAGATACTTCTCTTCACGGACACTCAGCATCAGTGGCAACTAGGTTACAGCTTGCTATATCCTGTCTTAGTTTACAAATGTTGGTCACTACTAAACTGTTTTGTCTTCTTGCCTTCAATCACTGAACCACTACCAATGTTCCATAATCCTGATTGGCTGAGAAAGTGATTTGCAGCAACACATGTCCCCTGTCTGGCTGAATGATACCAGTGGTTATGTCTGGCTTTCAAAGCACATGTCAAATGGCAACTCCAAATTTTATTTAATGTATTTATTTTATCAAGTTCAGACTTAAAGTACAGTACTGCTGAAAACTGTAACTACCAAAATAATAATTGCTGTCAGTACACTGTATCAGTGGTTTGATGGGTTAGTGGAAACACTGTCAATATCATAACATGTAGATTAAATACATTCCATTCCGTACTCCTGCTGATACCTTTACTCTGACAAAATTTTAAGAAACCTGAGATAAGAAACATAATATTGCAGCAACATCTGGACAGCTGGGGACTTCACAGACTCAACACACTGTTTGTGGTTAAATGTTGCTGATATTGATATGCCCTCATCTTGTACAGATGACCGAAAGTCTGGCTCAAAGGTTCTCTGGTCAGGGTTACAGCAATCAAGGCCTTCCTGGAGCTTCACATTTTACAGTTAGGGACAAAAGTTATGTCAGCAGTAATTCCTTATTTTGATTTGCACTGCATATTCCCAAGTTCTTAATGTATCTCATGGCTACAGATAAGGGGCATCCAGGTGTAATGTATGCCTAAATTCATGTAATATCTAAAAAAGTGTGACATAATAGAAGATTTCAAGTGTATCATGTATGCACATAAATACTCTCATACATCTAGCATATATAAAGTTTAATAGCTGAAAAAATGTTAAGTATTTTACACAACAAACCATATCACCAACTCACTCACACACAAACATGGCACTTCTCAAATGCTCACTAAACCTCACTTCCAATATAAGGTGTAAGTATACCTACACCTCCAAAAATTATCTGAAGCCCTGTATCGTCTGTGGAAGGAAGTTGTGGATGAAATAACAGATCTATTTCTACAAATATTAAATCATTACATAGATTAAGCATGTACATTGTATCACAAAATTTCAGTCATCAATAGTTCAAAATTGTCAAAAATAAAGATAGCAACAAGTATACTAACTGAATACATGACACGTATTATTAACAACTTCATTTTATGAACATAAACAATTTTCTTGATTTCATCTTTCTTCTATTCTTTGACACAACATTTAGGAGCCTGTTCCAGCTCCATCATCAAATGAAAGTAATGTTTACTGTCACAAGTTTTACCTATTGATGGGTCCAGATCAAAGAATAAAAAGATGAAATCCAGAAAATTCTTTATGCAGATGAAATAGCATCTCCTGAAATGCCAATCAAGAAATCTCATTTTATTCCTTAAACAACTTTTCCAAGTTAATTTCTACGCTTTCATTCACCTGACATGTTCATGTTCATCCAACTTCGAAATGTCTTTCAAGAACTTAGCTATATTCAAAGCCTTTTCAAGAATTTGATATACTTTGTGCATCGTACATCACATGATCCAGTCGAGGTAATAAATAATACAATTTGTCAGCGTGTCAATCAGATTCCAGGAAGTTACTGGCGCCACTAGTTCTGTAGTACCAAACCATGACCATCTTTCCTGCCTGAACTATACAGTATATACAATGATAACCACAAGGAGATATGTGTATATATGATATATGACTTTTATCACACATGGATGTCACACATATGAACACTCTTACAAATTATTTTTTCTGATGTCGGAAATCTGATACCCCTGGACAAATGTTGGACCTTGATCTCCATAAGACAACTGACGTCATTAACATAATAATGCATTGTCAGTTAACGAGTCAAACTCTTCTTACAATCGTGAACTCAGGTGACAAATTCATTGGACTTCAAAATAACATGGTCAGTACTCTGTGTTGAAGTACTTGTTTTTGAGGGAATACAGGGGTATATTTTTAATAATAAAACTCTTATCAGCAGACAGGAAGTACATGGAGCATAGATGGACAGGTACTATATCCTCCTATACAGATATTTTAGCCCCCTCGTTTAGCTGGTGTGAAAAGGCCTGAGTGCTAACTTGATCCTTTTGAACACACAGACATTTAAAGTTACCGAAGCTTGTCTGATCAGACATGATCCCGCGATGACCGCTAGCGATTGAGAAGACAGCCTGAAGCGATTGGTGACCGATTATTATTTTGGTGTTTTCACATCCATTATATTGATAATGTGTCGGTGATCATGCCATGACGATATTCATCACAGAATTAATGTACAAGTTATGATACAGAGTCTTATCACCTCTTTTGTGTGTGATATGAGTTTTTGTATGCCAGATACACAGCTTCACAAATATAATGAGCTATGCTTGAATGACTTCATGGTGTTGGGTTGCTAAAACTCTTTGTGTGGTTATTTTATTCACACCTGATAAGCATTTCAAGAGAAGCAATGAACTGTCCTTGAAGGTTTTGTTGTAGATAAATCTGTGACATAAAAGAAGGTGCAACAAAACCCAGACACTCTTAAAGAGAATGTATGTTCGTCTAGTTTAGGCCAAATTCCAATTTCCTGTATTTAATGCCTTCACTGCTTTTGAGAACAACTATCAGAAAAAGTGGCTAGGTCATATGTTATATATTTTGTCACTTGAAGACAACAGACAGCAGATAGCTCCAGTCAGAGTTAATGTTAACTTTGAGACACACACGCTCAACCAAAATGCAATTAAATAGGTATTGTAATCACTTTCACCTCCCTGTAAGTAGTTGTTAAATGTAAATATGAAAAACTTGAAAAAATTAGGACTGCATTATTCTTTCATGCCCTTCCCCCTTAATTTAAAACATATATGTAGGAAAAAAAGTCAGAGGTAAAAAGGCACCAGTGAAAAGGTTCTTTTGAAGTAAACACTGAGTTAGATATAGATCTGTTTGACAGGATTGATAAAAAAAACGGGGAAAAGAATATTGTTGGGAACATATCCTGGTATCCTCCAACGTTAGCACCAATTCCAT